>NC_142935.1:27153030-27165530 GCF_046866305.1 Octopus bimaculoides
GCTTGCTCTCATAATTATAATTGTTTGACTGGCGACTTCGTTGATGTTGGACGTGTTTTTCTGATTTTGGTTGAAGAAAGCGTTTAACGCGGTGAGTTCTCTGATTTGCGTTCTGTTGAAATTGTTTTAAGAATTGTTGTTTAAATATTATCGTTAATATTTATTGTTGAAAATTGTTTTCCTGCCCGTGTCGGGTATGGAGGAAGCAGCGTGTGCTGCGGCAGCAGGTGGGGGCTTGTCTGCCAATGGGTATACTAAAAATTAGATTGTTTTTGTTGTTTTTGGTCTAGTCCATATTATTATTTATTTAAGCTTGCTCTCATAATTATAATCTTTTGACTGGTGACTTCGTTGATGTCTGTGTGTCTTTTTTTACCCCGAAGAAGGGGTTATCACCAACTTGTGCTCTATTGTGCATTAAATACGGTGATATACCCCCGAAATGGCTATAGGTGTTCTGTGTTTGTGTTCCACCTATACTCGTAATCCACTGTAAATGATGTTTATGGTTTGACTTTACTGATGTTACCTGCGGAATGGTGAAACTTGGATTTTACTTTGCCACACTTTGGATGTTCTGTTGCTGTTTTGTCCCGTGCGCTTCGGTATTCCTGTTTATGAAATTGAATTTTACCTACTAAATTTGCTGTCATGAGGGAGGTAGTTGAACTTTCGTACTACTTGTCTTGATTATTTTTTTATTGTCTATTGGCCTCAGCGAATGAACTGTTGTGCTACGTCTCCCTATGTATTATTTTTTCTCTACATTTTTTCTATATATATATATATATATATATATATATATACATATTTATTCTACTGTATTTGTACCAGTCTCTAATATTTTAAATCAATTTTTAATCGCTGTTTATTTATTTATTTATATTATTCTATTGCATTTTTAATCAATTTTTATTCTTATGTATAACAATTTGACCTCCCTTTACTAATTTGGTTTTGTGGTCTAGGTAGTCATTGGTGGGCTACGGCTTTTCGGGTCGATGACCTAACGGTTGTATTCTACAATTAACTTATATATATATATATATATATATATATATATATATATATATATATATATATATATATATCAACTGGTCATCGCCTTCACCAGACATGACCAGCCCTGAATTGTGGGGGTACCTCAACGAGGTTTATGCCAAGAAACCAGAAACCCTCGAGCAATTGAAGGAGAATATCACTAGAGAAATCAGGGGACTGGAACCTTTATAACTGCCATGGAATATATTTTGGAAAGGACACGGATGTGTGAAGCCGAAAATGAATGCCATTTAAAGGATGCCATTTTTCGCACGTAATTCAGAGTTATGATGAAAAAGGACTAATGCAAATTAATCTCCATTACCAACTCTCTATTGAAGTAAAATTTCTTACACCTATTTGTAAAAATAAGGGAGTTATTAGAAATTAATTCCCCTCAGTGCCTTTTGGGCCACCCTGTTTTCTCACAGACACACATTCACCTACGCACGTATGCACACACACGCAGACATGTATAAGTGTGTGAACCCGCTTGCGTATGCGTGTTGATGTTTATGCAAAAACATTATGACAATTCAAAATAGGGAATGAACAATCTCTCTGATAGTAGGTATTATGTTCCTTCATGTTGCAACATCTGGCAAAGGAATTTGGACCTATACATGATATTTCAGCCTAGTCGACGAATTAAATCTCGATTTGCAAAGCTAAGTGGCTTACTGTATATCAGAAAAGAAACCAATATATTTTGCCACGAAAATTGTTAAAAAGCTCTAGCTATGAAATTAAACAACAACAATAAACGCTAACAATATACTGAAGTGATATTTCTTTGAATATTTGAATGATAATATCTCGTTCAGACAGGTTACATTCATGTCTAGCTGTTGTTTTCTAATTTCAAATGTGTCTACTTTTAATGCCATACTTTAGTACTAGTTGGCACAAGCATAATTTTGTAATGGAACAACATATGTCATGCAGACCACTTCAAAATGCATTAAGTAGTATATTTCTAGCACCTTCGTAATAAAATTCATGACACCTATTATCGAAAATTTGAAATATAAAAAATATAGGCCACATTACTGACGCTATCAGATGTGAGATTTAGTGGAGGAATATATAGTATTATAACACTAAATCGTATATTTATAGAATGGCATATCCTACATTAAATATACTAAATAACACTATTGAAATATGATGTTAGAATGGCTCTATACACTCTATTTGCTAAACAAAATGTGCTTGGGGAATGTGCATATTAATGCATAATTATTAAAGTTAACGTTTAGTTAATTTCTAGGAACTTATTTCACTATTACTGGAAAAGTATAAATGTTCTTTTATGAATAGAAAAAAAAAACCAAATACATATCGATTTTATTTCACATGTTTTCCTGTATTTGAAATTGATAAACGAATTAAAAAAGCCGAATTAAAAACAAACAAAAAAAACTGAGTATCATATATCAAGTACAGAATAAGTAATTTTGTTAAGTTTTCAAAATTATATATGTATATATATATATATATATATATATATATATATATATATATATGTGTGTGTGTGTGTGTGTGTGTGTGTGTGTGTGTGTGTGTGTGTGTGTGTGAGTGTGTGTGTGTGTGTGTATTAATGTATCATACTTATTATTGCTGGAGAATATTCCCACGCTAGGGACAATAAACTACTAGACTAGGATTTATCAAGGTACAACATAGGACTGCGTCGAAAGCTATATTCCTTTGTCCAATTTTATTTATATTTGAGAGTGGGAAGTAAAAATTAATTCTGGATTCCAGGTATGCGATTACATACACTGTTGATTGCCCTCAACAGTGAGAATTCCTTCAATTTCAAAACTGAAATTATTTTCTGCCCCAAGTAAACATATTTCACCTTATGCTACGGCTTACGTACTTATTGAATCGCACGTATTTCGTTGTAAAAACAGTAAAGTTATATTTTACTCTTGCTTCTCAGTATTCTGCTATTTCTCTGGGAGTCTGCTACTGATGAACTTGACTATTTAGTTTTTTATTTATTGCTGCTGGGTAGTTCAGTTCTTATGGCAGTGAACATTTTCGTCGTTAGTTTGTCTAGGAAATCGGCCTTGGGTGTAGTGATCGTAAATTTGGATGGTAATAATTTTATTGAGGTGGAATCTTTAGAAGTTTCTTAGATAAAATTCTTTAAATTATCCAACATATATATATATATATATATATATATATATATATATATATATATAATATATATATATATATATTGGGTACAACACAAGTTTCGACCCGTTCTATGCCTCTTCAGATGCATCAATAAAATGTCTCACTAAACATTTCGTGAGTTAGCTTACTGTTTTATGTCTATGAAATTGGAGAATTTGTTGGCCGTATTGCGGTAGGTAAGCCGACATAAGAAATCTCTAGTGAGACCATTCATTGATGCACCTGAAGAAACCCAGAACGAGTCGTAACATGTGCTGTACCCTATAAAGTATGTTACATATTCCATCTTCTATTTCATAAATACTGTTACCGCAACCGCCACTACGAAGTTCGTGCAGTAAATCTACGGATAACAACGGGGAATCGAAACTATGCCGTTGCTTTACTCATCATCTATTTATACAGTTTGTACAATTTCTCCATTATATATATGTGTGTGTGTGTGTCTGCGTTTGTGAGTGTGTTGTGTGTCTGTGTGCCTGTATATATATATATATATATATATATATATATATATATATATATATATATATATATATATATATATATATGTGTGTGTGTGTTATATATTCATACATATGTGTACGTATACGCATATGTATTCGTTGGTATTTATGTATGGATGTAATTACGTATGTATCTGCATACGTATATATATATATATATATATATATATATATATATATATATATATATATAAAATCTTCATCAATAACACTTAGGAAATATTTGAATACAAAACGATCATGTTTTGCGTAAATCTGTAGTCATTGATAAAACAATTTAAAATTGAAATAATCAATAAATGTCACAACATAAACAGAAAAGAGACTGTTTGGAATTTAACAACATTTACGGGGTTTTATAATTTGGTTTTCTCGTTTTTGTGAGATTCTTTCGATTTGAGAAAAACTTATGTAAATTCTGTCTGTGAAAAATAATGTCTAGCATATAGATTTTGCTACTTTAAATATATTTACACGTAAACGCAATGGCAAATAATTCAAGCATAGACAGAGAAAGAAGCGTCTATAAATCTAAAACTGTTTTCATAGTAATTTATTTGTTATATTCTATAAACGTCATTGTACTGTAAACATTCTGAGGTACCGAATGCACCACTAAGATCGATAGATGGGGTGGGGGTCATTATAGATTTACTCGGTCTGATAGTTATACAAGACAAGACTACAATAAACCTCACATACAATTTTACAAAAGGAAGAGACGTTGGAAAAAGTATAGCCGCCTATATGTACTATAGACAGGACAAACATAAATGTGATTCCACTAATTATGTTTCTACATGGTTAAGGCTGACACCAGATAACAAAAAATACATCAACCACAATGACATCAAAATCATTACAGTCAACAAGTCTTTCAAAACCTTCTTTAAAAATTATATACATTTCCTTATTCAATTAGAAGTGCATATTTATATTTCAGAAATTACCGTCCTCTAAACATATACACGCGCAAAACATACTGTGATATTTATATTCAGTATAAATATCGAAAATGTAATTCGTTACTCAGTAAAATGAAGATAAGGTGTGATTTAGGGATATATCATATTTAATCAATACATGAATGCTTTAAATAAATATTAGATTTAAAATATGCTTCATTTCATGATTAAACACTAAAATTGTGGGAACATTTGATATGGATATTATATTTTTTAATAAATGAAATAAGCAAAACTTAAAATTAAACTGAAGAACACACATGTGTGCAAATAGATTTCATAAATGCAAATAGATTTCAGAATGCAGGTAAAATATATCTATAAAAAACATTTTAAAACTGTCGAAAACCTGAGCGGGTGAAATGAGATCAAATATGGTACTCGTAATTTGGTAAATGCTTCAATCTCATCAAATATGCAACATGGCCAATAACTTTCTACCATAACTTCAGATGAACCAACAACTACGAATGAATTTAGTGATATCCTTATTGTGTGAAGAAAACAGCAAGAAAACAGTCGATTTAGTTGTACCTATTCTCGCGTCATCGACCTAATTTGCAAATCACATTTAGCATTTTCATGTGATGTTATTTAGATCACTCTTTTTAGTATTTGGAGATGTTCATCGCTGGAATCTTGTATATGGGCAACGTACTAATGTAGAAATGCATTAGGCATGGTTTCTTTGTCCTTTCCTTCCACCAGGTTCAAAAATCCTGCAAAAGATCTATGGATGCTTCTTTCCTCACCGAAGGCTCATATGAAAAGCGAAAGATTTTTTAAAATATAAATTCTGTTAGAGGTTAAATGATAAATATATATATCTTATTCGAACGATCGACCCAGTAAATGAATAGAGGTTTGGTTGTTTAAAACTGTAAAAGAAAATTAAATAGTCAAATTTGTTAAGGCACTGGAATGACTGTGTGGTAAGAAGTTTGCTTCCCAACCACATCGTTCCGGGTTCAGTCCAAAAGTGTCTTCTGTAGACTCGGGCCGACCAAAGCCTTATGTGTGTAATTGGTAGACGGAAACTGATAGTCAGTCGTATGCGTGTGTATGTGTATTTGTGTGTCTGTATTTGTCCCAACACGATCATTTGACAACCGATGTTTGTGTGTTTACGTCCCCGTAACTTAGCGGTTCGGAAAAAGACACCGATACAAGACGTGCTAGGCTTACAAAGAAAATGTCCTGGCGTCAATCTGATCTAGTAAAGGCGGTGCTCCAGACTGAAAGAAGTCAAATATAAGAATAAGAGAAAGAATGTCAAATAAATAAACTGCTTCTTGTGCCTTAGGAACCTTAGGACCTAGGATTGTCTGAAATGATTTCCTTTTTATTTCTGCTCTATATATTTCAGTACTCTGTAATTCTACTCCGTATATTACATGCGATAATTTGTTGTAGTGAGACATGATGAGTTCGTATGTTAGTAGAAGCACAATCTAACTGATTTTCAGGACTGATAATTCATATCCAAGAAATTTTGTGTTTTGTGTCATTAAGAAATCTAAATAGAAAATAGAATGTGAATATCGTAGGATATAACCAACATTTAGTTGTACACGATAATAATTGTAAATACCATCTTGCTCATTACACAAGTAATTAGACACAGGTCAACGAGCAGGAACACTTTAGATTAGTTATTAACAACGTTAATGAAGAAAATATTGCCGGTAACAATAGCAATGACAGTGCTAAATTACTTTCGTGTAATGAGGAGAAAAGTTATCTATTACAATTACCTCTATAGTGATGAAAGACAACATTTATACTAATCTGGACTAGTAACGCAAACAAAAAGAAGCGGGTGTTTTCATGAAGCTTAATTAAAATTATGTTGTAATGGATGATAATTCTGACATTTTGCACTGTTAACATATATTTCGTTGCTGATAGACCTAGTCCTCGAAGCAGAGACAGGCCCTGCCGTGAAATCGCCAAGTGGCTTGAGAGAATATGAGGATGTTATGGATATTGGCCTAATGATTTAAGTGAATGAATGAAAGGAGCCTGCCGCATGATATATATGCAATAAATTAGGCGTTAACATATTTAATTTGATGACGCATGAAACTCATAATCGGCTTAATTAATACTGTTTGAATCTTTTATATTTCTTCAAAAGATTCAGTGATCATGATATGGTATTTTGAATTAATACCTCTTACCTCACAAATGCATGCTGTCTAACCAAACCTTTTACTATATGCTTTGTTCTTTATCAAGCAGGTGTCTCTCACTCATCTCACAGTCATCTTTTGTAGCAACTCATATCTTGCTGCATCAGATAACGAGTCGACCCAACAAAAACTCCGTTAAGATTTATATGTGGTGTCTTGAGAATTATATTATCTTTCCAGCGTCGCTACATACATATATTCCAGCATTTTAGCAGTCATAATCGCTAATTCACAGATAACTCGTACATGTAAATTTAATATTCATAGATATAATTATGTCTTAGCAAAGTGAATTTGTGGTTCATGCGGTTACTGACTAGTTAGCTTCTTTAATACAGACTTGGTTCAAGACTTTATCCTTTAATATTCTCACATGTTTTTAGAACTCGTGACTAATGTAATATTAGTGCAAAAAAGCATTGCAAATCTGTTAGTATTGGAGTATAGGAGTATATATATATATATATATATATATATATATATATATATATATATATATATATATATATATATATATATATATATATATATATATATATATGTATGTGTATATATATATGTATGTATAAATATATATATATGCATACATTTATATATCTTTGTGTGTGTGTGTGAGTGTGTACGTGTGTGTATGTATGTATGTATTATGTATGTATGCGTGCACGTCAGTGTATGTATATTGTTATGTATTTCCTGATAGGATATGAGCAAGAATGTTGTGGGGATAATTCTGAACTGAAAAAAAGCCTCTAAAATATCCTGCTTTCATATCTACTGACCCAAAGAATTCATTGCATGTATAAATATATTAGGCATGCCTCAATGATACAAGAGGAGCTAGCTGAAAATATTTGACTTTATGAAAGCTGAAACTTTATAATATTTCTACTTAATCTGAAAGGCAGCCAACTAAAAGCTAATAAAAATATAATGAACCGACAAAAGATATCGATCGCAAAAATATATGAAGTGGCTATAGACCAGTGAGTCTTTGGATGTCCGAATTTAAACAAAAGAAGTTAACGGTATGTGATATAAATCTATATTTGTTTTATATATACATATACATAAATACAGACACACACCCACATATATATGTAGAGGGAGATTTAGGTTGATACGTAAGTGCATACACATGCATATATATATATATATATATATATATATATATGTATATATATATATATATATATATATATATATATATATATATATATATATATATATATATATATATATATATATATATATATATATATATATATATATATATATATATATATATATATATATATATATATATATATATATATATATATATATATATATACATATATATATATATATATATATATATCTTGTTTATATATCTTGTTTATATATATATATATATATATATCTTGTTTATATATATATATATATATATATATATATATATATATAAACAAGATATGTGTGCGTGCGTATATATATATATATATATATATACGTATTTATATATGCATGTTTGCATGTATGTCTGTCTGCCTGTATGTATGTATGTATGTATGCGCCTATGTGTGTATGTACCTATGTATGTATTTGTATGTTCCGCGAAATTGCTGAAGGTAATGCAAAACCAAACAACTTTTATATTTGCGACAAAGGAAGTCACTACTAGAATAATGCTATTTTATTCTAATACAAATCCTTATCTGAAATATTTGAAGTAGAATGAACACATTAATTCTATAGTTATTGCCATAACAGCTAACTAAATCAACAGCCTATAGGAAAGATCAAACTATTCCATATCACGAAAAAAATATGAAAGGAAAAAGAATAACTGTCGTCTGATTGTAAAAAAATGATCTAAGAGTTGAGATTATAAAAAAAATAATGCAGACGGAACGCTTAAGTAATTTCATAATCACAAGGAAGAGAATGGGTGGAAAGAAATGTCCTTTTGATAAAACGTATTCATTTATAAAATAATAGTTTCAGTGTTGCGTACACAGCCTTTATATCATATGAGACATGTGCATTCGATTAGTCTTCTCTTCCTATCCTTCTGGAAAGTTATAAACTACTATTCATTCTGTCAGTTCCAAATCGAAGAGTAGAATGTCAAATGTCTTCTTTATAATTAATTCTTTCGTTGAAAGACAGTATGATCTATATATTGTGGATTGGTGAGAGTGCTGAAAAGACTTTTCCAAATTAAATGACAATGTATGAAGTGATATTTTTTACACAAGCAAACGTAGGACAGTATCTTTTGTGCTGAGACAGATAGACACTATTTTTGAGAAGCTGTACATTTGCATGCCTTGATATTCACAATGTGCCCTACATGACACGATAGATTACAAATTTACATATCGCTTAACGGGAACATTGTTTTAGGGAGTTGTGTCGTCTACGTTCTTTTTAAGAGTACTAACTGCACACGTGGGTATGTATCTATCAAACGAGATAGGAAACTGTGTTGTAATTTTGACGCACTGGAATTTTTTTCTCCGCAGAAATATATTCTAAGCCTGAAATATAATGTCTTGGGTCTCCAGAAAACTTAACGTTTTGTATTTAGGAAGGGTAATGTATGAATAATTACTTTCTATGGAGGAACAGCTCTTATTCTCAATCACGCTTCATATTACTTATCCACAATCTTTTTCCGACCTAGCATATTACTTACTTCTATAAGCAATAGCATATTCGACCATAACAAACAATATATTTATAGAGCTTAAATTTTAATACTTATTCAGAAAGCAGACCGTCCGATAGATCCTAGCAGCCATATTAATGAAATCAATGGTCGAAGTTTATTGCAATATTTTGTTGGTTGAAGTGTGTAAGGAACACTAAGCGTAGCTGGTTTGATAATGAACGCTGGGTAACCATGATTGCAGCCGATACGCTACTAGCTAGATCAGAAACGCTACGCATGGTCTATTTACAAAGGCAAGCTAAGAAATATCGAGTCTGTGTTGTGTTTGAAAGAAATTGTTTATTAGCTACATGGCATTTTTAAAGGCTGTCTAGCAACGGCGATATAACGATATATGCGGCGATAGTATAAGTTCGGTTATATCATAACTTTACACATGGTCTTTCTTTTTCTCTCTCCCAGAGGGATGAGAGGAAAACTTTTTATAACAGCAACGAAATTAGGAATTAGAACACGGTAGAAAAGTGCATGCTACATTCATATATTATAGCTTCTATCTCAGAAGAATATCATCACATATCGCCCGACTTTACAACTGTTTGTATTTTCTTATATTGTAGTGTATGTTCTTGATACTATTAATATCAATTATTATTGCATTATTCAGGAACACTTAAATTATATGAATATTAGGTGTTAATCTACAGGACAGCTTGCTACGTTCACACATTAAACAACTGATACTCAAGAAAATGTCAACCCGTTACATTTTACAAAAAAAAATTGAAATATTAATATATATTCATGTATTAATGTGCTAAACTGGGAGAATTGTTAGCGCGTCCAGGAAAATGCTGAGCGGCATTTCATCTGTCTTCACATTCTGAGTTCAAATTCTGCCGAGGTCGTCTTTGCCTTTTGTCCTTCGAGGCCGATAAAATTTGAGCACGAGGGTCGATATAATAGATTCTCTCTCCCCAAATTTGCTGTCTTTGCAGCAAAATTTGAAATCAGTATATATTCGTGTATTCCCAAGATTATCATCATGTCATACGAAAGTATTTTGGCCGAGAATAATGTGCAATAAGATGTATCAAAACATCTTTGACTACTGGATTATCTACATAAGTCGCTTGAAGCATCACAGAATCTTCAGGGCGCACTATCAAAACTGTTACCGGAGCTGGCAGCCTTGTGAAATATTTTCAGACACGTTGCCTTTTCAGTTCAAATCTCGCAAAAATTGACATTGATTTCATTGTGAAATCGATGAAATAATATACAAGTTTGCTGTTATGGACTATGTAATTATTTGTCCGCAGCAAAGTGTTTTAGTGCCAAGCTTACGCATACCTACTCTATAAAGTCACGCAATACATGCGTACGCACAGGAGATGCACACACTTTCTCTCGCAAAAATCAAGCCTTGCAATGAAAAAGATAAAACTAAATGAAAAGAGATTACAAATGTAATAGTATCATCCAATGTTTTATGAAAATGTGTAACAATAAGTTGTTTTTCGTATAGTTGCTTAAGCTAGGAGTACTCTGTACATACTAAATAGCATGTGTTTGAAGTTAGGCAGGTAATAGTCGGTAATATATCTCACTATTAGATACACGATCACAGAGAAACGCGTATACATATGCATACAAGTATACAGAAAGATATGCCCTCATAAAGAAATATACAATAAAACTTGTATGCAAATTAATGGCCGTAGCATAAACTACATTTATGTGTGTTTGTGTGTATATATACATATGTATACTTACACACACGTACGTATATATATGTATATATAGTTATGTATGTATATATTTATCTATAAATATATATGCATATATATATATCTTTATGAATATACATACACATACACACACATATATGTATATATATATATTTATATATGAACATATTTATATGTGTGTGTATGTATTGTGAACATAAGCTGAGAGCTTGTACGACAATCCACATCTTCCTGCCAGCCATTAAAATGTTCTCTTGTCATTCATTAATTTATATGGGTTTCAAATTTTGGCACAAGGCCAGAAATTTCGGGAGAGGGGTGAAGTCAATCACATTAACCCCATAACTCAACTTGGCTTAATTTCATCGACCGCGCAAGGATGAAATGCAAAGACGACCCCGACGGAATTTGAACTCAGAACGTAAAAACCAGAACCGTTTCAGCCAGTTTGTTGCCCTCATTTGTTGATTAATTTTACGCGCTGTAAATGCCAGCGCTTCGCTTCAAGACATTGATGATGACTTCTATCAACTGTTTATTAATATCGCTGTATCTACTCGAAATCACTATCCATACATACATACATACATACATACACATATACAAACATGCAAATATACATATTTACATACAAGCAAAAGTAACCTGCTGTTGATGTTCAAATTCCAATCAGGGAACCTTGATTCTAGGCTAGAAACGGACGTCTCTATTAGCAAGAAATCTTTTAATAAATTGAATAACATACATACATACATACATACATACATATATATATTGAATAATGACAATAATACATACATACATGCATACAAACATATATAGAGAACCGCGGTGTGTTGTAAGAAGCTTGTTTCCCAACTATATGCTTTCTGCTTAAGTACCACTGCGTGACCTTATGGGCAAGTGTCTACTACTATAGCCACGTGGCGACCGAAGTCTAATGTGTGAATTTGGTGGACGGAAACTGCAAAACGGCCGTGTGCTTGTGTTTATCTCCCACTATAGATAGACAACCGGCGTTTGTGTGTTTACGTCTCTGTAACGTAGCGCTTCTGCAAAATTAACCGATAAAATAAGTACTAAGCAGGAAAATGAAACTCCTGGGGTTAATTTGTCCGATCAAAACCTTTCAACGCAATGCCTCACCATGGCTGCTGTCAAATCACTAAAGTAAGTAAAAAAAATTGGGAGATAAAAGA
>NC_142935.1:27170530-27185530 GCF_046866305.1 Octopus bimaculoides
CACACACACACACACACACACACACACACACACACACACACACACACACACACACACACACACACACACATACATATATATGATTTAGCTTCCGCCCAGAACAGACTGTTTACTAACCACTACGTACAATTATTCTGCTCCATAGAATCAGCTTCTGGAAAGCTGCACGCTGCTATTTTTTTTCTTTTAGTGCTTAACTTTCAGTTCTTTAAATGATATGGTAACTACATCTATGTCTTTGTCGGCAAAGTTAACTTTGCAAATTTGGTTCTTCATCAGAAAGAAATATTTCGAGAATTTTAGCGCATCTATTTATATGTTGTACTAATTGTTTCTGTTCAATCATTAAGTCTCATTCAATTAATTTTATTACAAATAATGTAAAGAAAATATAAAATGCTAGCAAACACTGTCTGCAAAGTTCGTTTGAAAATCTCATTCATACGGTGCATCTTCATTCCTATTTAGAATGATTCTTTAAGGGGAGAAAAGAAATAGAGCAATCAAGCATTTATAGCACTCCAGAAATGCTCAAGAGAAAGGTTCCACTGTTTCAGATGCAGAACCATTCAGTATTTCAAGCATCCTTTCAGAGGAACACGTGCGTAAACTTGAAAACAAACAAAAAAAAAAGTCGTCTGTTTAGTTTGGCATTTATGGGCAAATTAAAGTAGAAATAGGTCACACCTTTTGGCATTGAGATTTACAGCTTTTATTGGTTAAGAGAAACTTCTTTATAGTGCAATGGTTTCAGTAATCGAACCGGTGATATTCATGACAATAATCGACTATAGGTATTTTACGGAATATTTTAAAAATAAGAAAAAAATGTATTAATGATTTTTTTCATAAAGATGAGCCAGGGTGCACTAAACATCGCCAGTGCGGCGTATCTTTGACGCTACTGATCTTGATAATTGAATATATATATAAAATATGTAAGGTATAATTATTTTATATTCAATATTGAAGTTCTTTCATTGAGTGCAAAGATTATAGATACTCTACTCATTTGGGTCATGAGTCTGTATGTAGCAATCCGTTTTTGTTTTTCAATGCTATGTCCCTTTATCATCTTAGAAGGCAAGTATTATATGAAGCTCAAGCTTAACACGTAACCATTTTCATGTGAAATAGCATTGTTGAATTTGTTTCAGTGATGCATTTTGTTTTAGGTTTTATACTTTGTACCGGACCCTATTTTTAAAAATGTTACAGCATATTGAATATTAGGGTATTAAAAGAATATACAATATACAGCAGTTCAATTCAGTACGTTATGTATAGTACAAAGAGAGAAAACTTCACATGGTGACATTTTATAATATTAAGCTAGAGTTACACAAGTATAATTCGTGACTGAGATATGTGATTTGCTGGGGTGTTACCTCCAGTATCCGTAAGAGAAAAATACGATAACATATTTTACTTAAAGATCAATGCTAATGTAGAATAAAATTTTTAGCAGCATTATTAACACTATGGTTGTAGTAAAATCACAAGGTAAATATCACAGATTTTGGCCTTCTCCCTTAAGGAAAAGATGTAATATCGTCTGCAACGTTCATCTGAAACAAACACTGATATAGATAAACCTGCTGTTTCTTCCTCTTGACATTATGTTCTTTTGTAAATGCGCAATGGGCTGTGGGATTCCTGATTAACTTATGCCATTCGAAGTGTAACAGAGACGATTGATCGTAAATCTGAAATTAAAATTACCTCATATGATGTGTTATTTATTTTTATTAATGTTCATTGCATAATTATTTGATGCTGACATTTCGATAATCATCCTCCAATCACTTGCTAAGTTATATACTTTATTTCTTTTATTCTCCACAAAACGAACAATCTTAATTAATGGTTATTTATCAATAAATAAATTTATTAGCCACAGAACAACATTTAGTATAGATGATTCATAATAGTTATTACAGAATATATTCACACCTACCTATGTCTCAGTTTCTCAATGTGCAAATTCAGTAATATAACATATGGTGTTTTTATATCAGTATCTTAAACGAATCGTGGTGACTGTAGTCAATGTCTGAAGTAATACAAGGCGATGAGCGGGCAGAATCGTCAACACACAAGACATAATGCTTAGCGGTATTTCGTCCGTTGTTACGTTCTTGTTTGAAATTTCGCCAAAGTCTGCTTTATCTTTCAAACTTTTGGGGTCGAAAAATAGTACCAGTTCAGCCCTTTGATCAATGTAATTGACTCACCCCTCCCCTTAAAATTACTGGTCATGAGCCAAAGTTTAAAGTTTGAAACCTGTATCTAAAGTAATGTATAAATATTCTTAGCTATATTACATGGGACAGATCATTCAAATTGCTCATGTTAGCAAAGTAACCCTTCATATCTATAAGTATAACTCAGTATGTTTAGAATCACAAGTGATGCAAATTCTCCATCGTTGAACTCATCACTCCAATCGTATCTCCCAAAGAATTCAGGTGTACAATTTTGGAACCAATTTTTCACAGTTTTTTCAGCCGCGTCTTTGTTACGGAATTGTTGTTTTAAAGACTGTCCAAATTGCCACGACGCCTACTTCAGAAAGCCGTTGTATGTTTTATGACTTTGTAGTTCAATTTTTCGATGGCATATGTGGCAAAACAGGGTAATGTGTGATCATCCATTGTAAAGCAAAATGTGGATTGTTGTTACATATTTGTTCCAGGAAATGCCCTGGAAATGCTTACTTCGTCAAGAGATTAATGAAGAGAATTACACCCGCATGAAAGGCATTATTTGCCTGCAGTTAAGGAGAAAAAAGTAGGACAGCTACTTACATAACAAAAAGAATATCTCACCAAACATGTGCAATTTGATTGACCTATGCCAATTAGTTAAATTTCATTACTGTCCGTACAACACTAGTACATATTTGCATTCTCAAGCTCACAACTTATTGAAGTGATAATACCCCTCCCATATTAAGATTCCTCGCAATAAGAAATTCATATCATGTTGTAGAATTGGTAAGCAGCACGAATGCAATTAAACGTGAAAGCCAGTCTCCTAAAAGTAGATATGTACTTTGGCGAACCCAGACATGTTGATAATAATAATAATAATAATAATAATAATAATAATAATAATAATAATAATAATAATAATAATAATAATAATAATGAGAAGAAGAAGACAACACCCACACCAGCGAGGCGAATGATGTTGATTTATATATATATATATATATATATATATATATATATATATATATATATATATACCAATTCGTTTTGCAAGATTCGTGTGTTGAAACAGATATTGTTGTACTTAGGGTTGGTCATTGTATTTATTATTGTTATTTCTTTTTTTTTTGCCAAATAAACACACGCACAATATATACATTTTTCTTCACACACTTATTACTGTTGTGGTTGTCAAAATAATAAAATAAATAAAACGAACATGGCGAAGTACAACAATATATATATATATATATATATATATATATATATATATATATATCTTCCTAAAAATCACGGACGTAAAATTCAAGTTACCAGGTTTGAAAATACAATTCCATGCTAAAAAGATTGGTAAAAATTGTCATAACGTGTATCAGCAAACCCATGTAGAGCATTATACTCCCAACCAGACAATTCTATATCAATGACCTGCTGAACAATGTAATTCCTCGTTGAACAAAACGGATCTCGTCAGCAATTATAAATATACCCGCGAGGCCATTGAACAAATACATATTAAAATGCAGGTCAAAGTATTAGATTTCCTGGGAACAAAGTTCATGTTTCCTTTAACACGTCGCGTTTATCTAACTTTAATGTACCGTAGTTTTGTTTCTTCACATAACAGATCCAATTAATATTCTCTATCCTTAAAACTTTAGATTAAATTGAAAATGACCCCCAAATAATTTCAAATCTTATTAATGTTATGCAATAATCGATTAAATCTGATCAAAACTGCAATATATTAGAATAACAAGTAAGCATACAGTGATAAATAGGACTTGTTCCTGATTAAAATTAACAAATACATTATATTTTCCGATAATATAGTGTGTTTGATTTTAGAGATAATTTTAACACTCATACAGAATGTGACTTCCCGAAATTTATTGTTTATGTGCGTATACCTACTAACACACACACATATTGGTGCACACGCACTCTAGCACACACACATATGTACATGGACCTATATTTGTGTATACAAACGTATACATAGGTATATTTGGATATACTTGTTTATATATTATGTCTCTCCATATATAAGCGCTTATATTTGTCGATAACGTTTCACACGCACACATGCATACACACACGTATACGTACACCTGTATGTAAGAATTCGAAATATATACATATGTATATATATATACATTCGGATGAATACATAAAAGTCGTTTCTAAATATACATATTTGTGTACTTCTGAATATATTAAGCTCACATATACGCATTCATCCCCCACTTATATATACCTGTGTAGATATGACATCTATCATATCCCAGGTTAAGAAAAGGTACATTTGAAGATGCATGTATTCATGTTCTTCTCTCTCACGTACACACTTACAGTCAAATAATTATAGATATATACACCTCCTTCTTATATGCATATCTGAGTCTTCCTCTTCTAGCAATTATGCTTGTTGTATAGGCGGTTTATTTCCTTCTATGTGCGAGAGTTCCAGAATGCACTTTGAGTGATTTGCAATTTGCTAGTCGATATTTAAACGTAAAAGTTACGGCCATGAAACGTTTTCAATAGAAAATGGTTTTAGCAGGGAATATTTTGATATCAACTAACAATACTTAACATATATATAAGGTTTATGAACTTGTAGGATTTTCTAGCGGCATTTTGCTTGTCTGGAGCTCAAATCCCGTCGAGGTAAACTTTTTCTTTCATTGTCGATTTTATCGGTGTCCGTAAAATAAGTACCAGTTGAGCAGTGGGGTCAATGCAATTGACTTACTACTACTTGCCCAAAACAATGATGGCCTTGTACCAAAATGAGAAACTAATATACATATACATATATATATATGTGTGTGTGTGTGTGTGTGTGTGTGTGTGTGTGTGTGTAAAGAATAAAAAGTTTAGAAAGGTATATCAATGCACTATAGAACAAAAAATGGACTATATACCCGTTGTAACTTGGTTATCTATACACACACACATATATATAAATATATATATATATATATATATATATATATATATATATATATATATATATATATATATATATATATATATAAGACACAAACATGATACCATTGACAAGAATCCTTATGTGCCGAAAGGCTAGTTAAAAGCCAGACCACGTAAATGAGAATTTATGAGGCACGTCAATTATAACACTAGAACGAACAATTGTTATAATTGGTGTGTCTTATAAATTCACTTTAACATGGTTTGCGTTTTAACTGGACATTTTAGCATGTAAGGAGTCATGTCAATGGTCTCTGCTTTGTGTATAAAAATATTTTATACACACTTATATTTTAAAAAATATGATGTTTTTTTTTTTTATTTATGCATGCTAACCACTGGTAATAAATTTATTACCCACATATGTACGATAGTAATATTTATAATTCTGATGCTATATAGGATACAGCTGTAAAGGTCTTTACTACTAGACTATATATTTATGATCGCGCACTAAGTTCGATCCCTTAAATGGATAAAGGTGTAGCTACCTTGAACACGTGTTTTCGGTACGAATTTTCAACTACATAATTATTCATTAATTACCGATTTCGCTGTCGAGCTACAGATTCTAAATTAGTTTATTTGGCAATTAATAGCGAAACTCGAGTTCGGGATTAAATAATTCGTTTTTGGTTCGTTGTAGTGTTATAATTAGCGTACTTCATGCATTCCCTTTTTCGTGGTTTGGGTTTCAACAAGCTTTTTAGCATGTAAGCACTCCTGTCAATGGTCTCCTCTTTGTGTATAGAAATATTTTATACATTCTTATATTTTTAAAATTATGATATATCTTATGACTTCTATTTATGTATACTAACCAGTGGTAATAAATTATTTTAATTTGTTATCCTCATACTTATGACACATATATATATATATATGTGTGTGTGTGTGTGTGTGTGTGTGTGTATACATATATATGTGATGTCATGTACCCATATATGCGTGTATGTATACATATAGATGTCGGTATGTACATATATGTATGGATATATGCATATAATTATATAATGTCGAAATTTTAGAGAAAAAAAACATATAATATTTATTTCAGAGACAACAGAGAAATGTTCGGGCAGGAACAAAATGGATTTGAAGGCAAGATTGTTTTAGATTAATGCTAGGAAAAGTAACTCGGAGGGAGTCATTGTAGTAACGATGACGTTTTACCGCTATCTTGATAATCAGCATAATCGCTTATTTTAGTATAAGTTTGGAAGCTAAGTCAATGACGTAGAGTTCCAACTATATGGAATCTTCAAGCAGTTTAAATGCACAGTTCGTCGATATCCACGTGGCTAAATTATATCAACAGAATGCGTCACTCAGGAGTCATGCTCTGGATGCGGCCCGGACCCTAAGAATGTAAGGAGTCAAAATACTTGCTTGAACTGGGATTCTTGTCTAAATACTACCTGTTTAGCTCTCTTGAGAGCTTCGGTTTCTTACCAGTGAATAAACTCTCTCTCTTCTCTCTCTTTCTCTCTCTCTCTCTCTCTCCCTCTCTCTCTCTCTCTCTCTCTCTCTCTCTCTCTCTCTCTCTCTCTCTCTCACTAGCTCTCTCTCTCTCTCTTGAGTTTATTACCAACATGTTTTTTTCCTTTTGAAAACAATTTAAGATATTTTTATATAATTGTTCCTATATTATTCCACATAAAATTAGAAACAAAGACAATTATATTTTCGCAAATGTAGATCAGTAACTGATTTAAATAACTATATTTTTGAATAAAAGAACGCAAAAGTGTTTCGAATATAATCTGTCATAAACCAAGAGAATCACATATTTCCATACTCGGCATGTATTTTTTGAGCGATGTAAAACATACGTATGCATTCAAAGCTGCTGTAGCGTGATGGTGCCTGTCTAGTCTGCTTTGATAATCACGTGATTGGTTAGACCCTTACGCACGACAATAATCAACAAAATTTAAAAAGTTGTTACAGAAGTGGGTACGGCATTATATTTGGGAAGCTTTCTTTTTTTTTTTCTTTTTTTTTAATATGCAGCAACGTTGCCTTGTATGTGTTGTGTTTAGGAAGTAAGTTGATTATCTGTGGTGTTCGTTTTTCTCGTATTTCTTTTTGTAACGCAGCACTCCATGGCAACACACTATATCAAATCAATCTTCATTAGACATATGGAGTCACCAATATTTATTCTACCACCACCACCACCACCACTACTACTACTACTACTACTACTACTACTACTACTACTACTACTACTACTACTACTACTACTATACTACTACTACTACTACTACTACTACTACACATACAACTATATATATTGTTAGATAGTAGTTAGGTAGATATGCATATATACATATATGTACATACATGTGTGTGTATTCATATATGTATATATACATATGTTATATATATATATGTTTATATATATGTGTGTATATATATATATATATATATATATATATATATATATATATATATATATATATATATATATATATATATAACATATGTATATATCATACATATATTAGTACAAGTGAGAAATAGATGTCAACATGTGAGCACTGCTTAAGGCAATATACTGTGGGTTGAATTATTAGTGTTGCTACAGAACGCCTGTAATCGGCTGTCAAGTTAAATTCTCGAATAGTTTGGCAACTTCTTTTGATATCTTATCGACAATATAAGTAAATCAAACAAGTGAAACATTTCTTGAAACTTTTTCAAGTGGCTGGACATTCTGTCATGATATTATCGGCTTAGAATATCAACATTTCACTTCCAAGAACTTTGTTTCCAAACCTATATTGATTTTTTATTTAGACACAATGCCACAGGGCTATTTATCATTTAGAGAAATGGAAAGAGGTGATGTTCATTATATCGAGTCACAACTCCACAAATCACAATTTCAATAACAAACATGCATACTTATTTATCTATCCACTAGCGATTATGCTAAAAAAAATATTTGTGAATTTCAGTATATATTTTAAGTAAATGTCAATGTGTATTTGCTACCGAGAAATGAATATAAAATTATAGTAAGTATCTGGAAGCTGAGAACAAAGTTGGTATCCCATATCATAAAGTACGACGTAATAATTTGAAAGAATATGGGAAAAGTTTTGTCTAAATGAGTTTATAGAAAATAGCGAACAGAACTACATAAAGTGAAAATTACATATAAAACGTTAAGGTACGTTAATAGACAGAGAGAGAAAAAAAATCTTGAACGAATCTAAAAAATGTAAAATAAAAACAGATATATTTCCTGAAAATAATGCTTAGAGAATAATGCTATGCTAAGTACCAAACTTCTTTCTTTCAACCAATATACAAATGGGTGGGAATAGATTTATAAAACATATATTACAATATACTTCGAATTACAATACAGACGAATTTACATGAAGTCTGTAGTAAATCGCAAGACTTGAATAATTGGCTGCAAGATCTTCCTAAAAGCACACCCTGAGGCCTTCAAAATTTCCTTTAAAAGTTTCGGAAGAAGCAAATATGGTTAGTATTGGCTGCAGCTCGTTTCATCTTAGATTGTGCTCGATTATGGTAAAACTATGAAAAATGCAATCGCAGTAACAAAAGTATTATTACAATAAATGTGATTATTTGGTTTAAGGACCGGCTGACCACAAGATAAATGTCAAGGTATGGAAAGAGCAGTTTCGTCAGAAGTTAAGAGAGTATGTTGAATGACTTGGGGAAACATTTTCAATTTATTGAAAATTTTCTATTTGGCCTAGTATAAAAGAAATCTTATCAGTAACTCACTAATTTCACAATATGTCCATGGATAGAAGGGAAAGTTTTAGTGGGGGACATACATACATATTGATGAAACTACACAGTGAGTGAAAGCGATATTGGAGCCCGACTGTCTCGTGGACAAGTTTTCACATAGAAAAATAGTTATGATGTTATTGAAAGTGTACGGCTTTTCGTTATTTTTTCGTTCACCCTTCTGTAGATCAATTTTTAACTTATTTATTTTCATTCCTTCTTATTTGGGTTATTTCACAAAGTTTCAGCTATTGTATGTATTGCCTAATCTTGCTTTAATTTTCCAATTTGCCTCTCTCTAAGGTAAAGGTAAAGACAAATCCGTGTTATATATATATATATATATATATATATATATATATATATATATATATATATATATATATATATATACATATATATATGTAAGTATGTGTGTGTTTTAGGTACGTCGTCATTGAATTGGAACCTGTGTTTCACTGGTTGGATACGTAAATATTTCACAGAAAAAGTGATATAAAACACGTTTCCTAGCTGTGGTTTATTTCAATATATCCTCTATATATTGTTTCTGGATTTCATTTAATTCCACTTAGACATCACTGCATAACATAGAGAGTGCTATGGAGTCGAGATACAATCAATTAAATTAAGTGTGAGTGGTATCAGCCGTCTGATCAAAACGTTAATATCTCTAAGAACATGTTAAATTGAATCGCTAGATAGACATTCACATGCAAAATATATTCATCATTGTCTTTGGTACGCGTGGCATTGATTTAACGAGTTCATCGGAGCAAACTTAATTGTTGTACAGATGCAATTGAAGCAGAACAAATTTCGGCAAAGTGTCATGATTTGTGTTTGATTTTGGTGTATTTTTTCTTGCGACAGTTAAATGTTGGATATAGTTTTGTAGTAAAATTACATCACCATTTTTACCGTTACTATCTCATGTGAAATCAATGAAAGTAACATTAACAAAGCATAATTGCATAATTGCAAGAATGAACTTTTGCTATGATCTACAAAGAAAGTTCCTACATACATATGCAAATATACCCATGTACACAAATACGCGAACACATACACGCATATATACAGACCATCATATATATATATGTGTGTATATATATATATATATATATATATATATATATATATATATATATATATATATGTTAATTCTCTAAATGAAGTATTAACAGTAACTGCACGATAAAGTGTAGTATATTGCCACTTAAGTGTGGCTGACCCCTAGGGGTGGATGTTACTGTTGCTTTTAGCCCCAGGAGGACATCTCCTCCAGCTGGCTTATCGACACACGACTGTGTCCTGTTTGCCAAGGGAGTTATCCCTCTCACCACGACCAGCAGCACGAACGTATCCGGATTTCAGGGTTATTTTCCTTCGTCTGCGTTCGACAGCTGATGACCTTGGTGAGAGAGAAAAACCTGGCAAATCTTATATCTTCTTTTCCAGTGACATTCTTCACTGATATTGAAAAGGTGAAAACAAGCAATGTTAATTCTCTAAATGAAGTATTAACAGTAACTGCACGATAAAGTGTAGTATATTGCCACTTAAGTGTGGCTGACCCCTAGGGGTGGATGTTACTGTTGCTTTTAGCCCCAGGAGGACATCTCCTCCAGCTGGCTTATCGACACACGACTGTGTCCTGTTTGCCAAGGGAGTTATCCCTCTCACCACGACCAGCAGCACGAACGTATCCGGATTTCAGGGTTATTTCCCTTCGTCGGCGTTCGACAGCTGATGACCTTGGTGAGAGAGAAAAACCTGGCAAATCTTATATCTTCTTTTCCAGTGACATTCTTCACTGATATTGAAAAGGTGAAAACAAGCAATGTTAATTCTCTAAATGAAGTATTAACAGTAACTGCACGATGAAGTGTAGTATATTGCCACTTAAGTGTGGCTGACCCCTAGGGGTGGATGTTACTGTTGCTTTTAGCCCCAGGAGGACATCTCCTCCAGCTGGCTTATCGACACACGACTGTGTCCTGTTTGCCAAGGGAGTTATCCCTCTCACCACGACCAGCAGCACGAACGTATCCGGATTTCAGGGTTATTTCCCTTCGTCGGCGTTCGACAGCTGATGACCTTGGTGAGAGAGAAAAACCTGGCAAATCTTATATCTTCTTTTCCAGTGACATTCTTCACTGATATTGAAAAGGTGAAAACAAGCAATGTTAATTCTCTAAATGAAGTATTAACAGTAACTGCACGATAAAGTGTAGTATATTGCCACTTAAGTGTGGCTGACCCCTAGGGGTGGATGTTACTCCCTTGGCAAACAGGACACAGTCGTGTGTCGATAAGCCAGCTGGAGGAGATGTCCTCCTGGGGCTAAAAGCAACAGTAACATCCACCCCTAGGGGTCAGCCACACTTAAGTGGCAATATACTACACTTTATCGTGCAGTTACTGTTAATACTTCATTTAGAGAATTAACATTGCTTGTTTTCACCTTTTCAATATCAGTGAAGAATGTCACTGGAAAAGAAGATATAAGATTTGCCAGGTTTTTCTCTCTCACCAAGGTCATCAGCTGTCGAACGCCGACGAAGGGAAATAACCCTGAAATCCGGATACGTTCGTGCTGCTGGTCGTGGTGAGAGGGATAACTCCCTTGGCAAACAGGACACAGTCGTGTGTCGATAAGCCAGCTGGAGGAGATGTCCTCCTGGGGCTAAAAGCAACAGTAACATCCACCCCTAGGGGTCAGCCACACTTAAGTGGCAATATACTACACTTTATATATATATATATATATATATATATGGGTGGGTGTGTATGTGTGTGTATATGTATGTATATATCTACCTTTATCTTTTAGGAAGCTAAAAGCAACGGCCTGTCATAGAATGGCCATTGGTTTCGCACCTATCACGCGCTTAATAGTATAGGAGACTCAATGAGCAGCCATATCTTTTAACTTCCTAAAAATATATATTGCTGCTCTAATACTTTATTATGTGCTTCCTTTCCGGGTATATAAAGTACTGATGATTTGTGTGTGTGTGAGTGTGTGTATGTGCGTGTGCATATGTGTGTGTATGTATGTGTTAGTTGTTAGTGTATGTGCGTGTGTATTGTTGCTATTATGCAAAAGTGTTGTAAATCCAAAGTGTTCCTTTTTCAGAAAACGAAAAAATAGTTTCACAATTCCATAGCAAACCCGTTGTACTCCACTTTAACAATTTTTCACATCCTGGCATTTGAAGCAGGTGGTGATACGACAGTGTGACGAAGCAAACATAAATATTGAAGCAAATGTTTTTGGCCAAATTTGGACATACGACAGTTTAAGTTAATATCTACGCTATATATGTATGTATGTATATATATATATATATGTTTGGAACTACCGTATCTCCAGTTGCTTCAGATGCCAAGATGACAAAAATTGTTAAAGTGTTTGTGTATGTATATATATATATATATATATATATATATATATATATATATATATATATATATATATATAAATGCACACACACACATGTATATAGGTTGTACACTTTTTCTTAACTGATCAATAAACCGATTGAGTAGACCTACCAGTTACGTACATATAAAGACAATTGGAAACAGCTGTAAACCAGATTTGCTCTAATAAAGGAATAATATATACTCACCATTATTTATAAATTGTCTTATATGTCACTCTGTGTGGAAACAAGTTTGTCTGGAGGCCAACTACTGATGTACAATGGAGGATTGGGATGAACCATAAACTTGAACCCAGCCATAACCTGCAGTTCTTCCCTAATTTATTCGCACAACAATAAACCAGTGTGCCACCGGATCGCTTATGATGCATTTAAACCGGATTGACAATCCCTCACTTTATATTTATATATGTGTGTGTGTGTGTGTGTGTGTCTGTGTGTGTGTGTGTGTGTGTGTGTGTGTCTGTGTGTGTGTGTGTGTGTTTGTGTGTGTGTATGTGCCTGTGTGTGTGTGTGTGTGTGCATATATGCATTTATATATACATATACCGATATTTATAAAACACGCTTTACATATTTGAAACAGCATTAAATTAAAATTTCCATCTATGTATCTTCTATACATCATCTACTTAATCCATGCTATAGTTTTTGTGGGCGGAAAGAACTTCGCCATATACACGAAATGTTAAAAATATCTTGCAGAAGTGATTCACGTGGAAGTTAGACATATCTTAGATTATTTGAGCCTTGCCAATGATGAGCCCTCGCTAGTCACATTATTTTATTTGCGCAAAAGCCATACATTAGGATATTTGATGGTGTATATTCGCTAAGCATAACACATAAATGGCCATTTTGCTTAAAAGCTTTTCAATCACGTACACCAAGCTTTTATTCAGTTAGGCAGAAATGCTGCAGCATCAATGTTTTTAAAGGGGCGTAATTCCATTTAGACATGCGTCTGCTGAGTTAATCTCATTGACATCGTCCATGTAGGTTAAAGCGTGTCTTACGTGTTTGTAAATCAGTGTTGGATCGATGTCTGTCTCAATCAGTTATTTTATACACGACATAACATATACACGACATATTTTATACACGACATAACAAAGATGAGGTTTTCTCCCAAGAAAAATCGACATCATGCAACTTACCAGTGCACATAAATTATGATACGTAGATGACTCTTATAAATATATATATATAATATGTATGTATTTATATGTGTTTCTGTGCGCGTGTGTGTATGTCTAAGTGTGAGAGTGTGTGTATGTGTGCGAGAGTAAACCTTCAGAATACCTTAAAATCAAAATAGAAATCTTCGGGTGAGTGCTCATAATATCCAATAGCTTTCTCTCCTTACTAGTTTGAGCAATTTTTATAAAGGAAGGTGCCTTTAATAGCAGGGCTAAATATTTCCGGTTTCGTAACAGACCTAGAAATCTTATGAAGAATTCATTTATCTATTGCAGTTGATTATTTGTTCCTATATTCTAAACAAATGAAATACAAAAAAATTTCGAATTCCACATATGGCCGGCAGATATAAAATTTTTACTGCTTTGTGGGTACTGATAAAGTTAAAGAAAATTCTTCTTTTGCAGTTTATATTTACATCAACCTCTTTTTCATCCCCATTATTGAATATTTTGGTTTTACGTTGTTCAATCATTTTACACGATATCTGAAATATAGGGCAACCAAAAATGCGAGAATGGAAAGAGACTGAAGGTTAATTGAAATATAAATTGCAGATGCAACATGAGCGGAAAAAAAAACTATATCACATTTACTACATCTCATGTCCAGACTGCAATGCAGATTATATTATTCAAATGGTGCAAAGATGAATGTATCTCATTAGGGCAAATAAGCAACGAATCAGTGAAACAGCACTTGAAGATGTTCCCTGCAGTAAACGACTTCAAATTTAATAAAATAGAGAAGTTTAAATGTTTTCTTTTAACAAAATTTAGGTTCAAAATGATCAACTAAGAAAGGCAAAAAAAGAAAATTCGATAATAATTCTAGTCCGAAAGTAAACGGAAAACATTGAAATTACTCTATAAAAATTACTCAATAAAAAGTGTGACTAGAAAGCTGTAAATAGCGAAAGTTGGTTAAGGTTTCGAAAACTCACTTCCAAATTATTTTGCGTCATTGTTTTCTAAAGATATTTTATGCAATTAATAATTTCTAATTTAAGAAAATAATTCGTCAGATAGTATGAATGGATCAATAATGCTAATATTTATATATATATGTATATATATATAAATATATATATATATATATATATATATATATATATATATATATATATATATATACATATATATATATATATATATATATATATATATATATATATATATATATATATATATATATATATATATATATATATATATATATATATATATATACGTATATGTATGTATGTATGTATCAGACGGACCGATAGACTGTATGATCAATTCACTCATTAAAGGAATAACTAATTTGTATTTGGAACTTACGATCGATTGAACTCCATGTTTTTTAGCATTATTTTATAC
>NC_142935.1:27188030-27238030 GCF_046866305.1 Octopus bimaculoides
ATATGAACAGGAGAAGTGAGAGAGATATGCTTCATCATAGTTTCTCTATTGAGCTTCCTGTTGTTGACAAGTCTTTTTATTCTAATAGCTTCAATCTTCGAATCGCTGTTCTCTGGTGCTCTGCTACAATCCTTTTCTTTGCATCCGACCAACAATATTCACTCTTTAAGATTTCCAGAAATGACATCTTTGGAATATATAGGTTCTCTCTTATTCAGTGTCTGCGAACGCTTTCTCTACTGAGGTGCTCGCAAGCTTTGTTTAAGGCAAAAAGATGTAGAAACTTAACTTGACTCTGCTGCAAACATTTAAATAAAGCAACTACTTCTTGTATTTAGCTTGAGAGAAAATTATGTCACTTCTACCCATCCATAACTCGAATAAATACTGCTTGCTTTATACTAGAAGGTATGTTACCAGGGTGTAGAATTTATGAATTCTTTACATGTCTTTATGGTTTCTACTCTTATGCGTAAATATTTAAATAAGCAAGAGGAATATATTCCAGTTAGTTTTAGAAAGTACTCTTAAATATGAGAGTAGTAAGTACAGCTGCCACCATCCCGTTGACAAGGCTTAAATTTATTTGATAAATAGCGTGAGCCGGTTAAAAAAATATGTTGTAATTTTATAGATTTACACGTTACCTAATGTTTAAATTTTTAAACGGCTTTATGGGCTTTAGACTAACACTTTATTTGAGAAACCATTTATCGATGACACCAATTTTGTGTAAATATGGCGAAGAAGAAATAATTCAGAATCCTCTGCGAATTTAGAAATTTGTCATTTATAACATTGTGAGAATTAAAATAAAATCTTTAAAAGCATTTTAAAAAATTGTTTTATGTATGGATCGTTTTGAAATTTCCTAGTTTAAAACGTATTGTTGAAAGAATTTGAATGTTGATGGCTTTTAGTATCTCCAAGAGAATGGAAAGATGCAGAAAGAGGATAAAGGAATTTTAAATTATCGGATGATGGTAAATGTGAAATAAATTCTAAAATGGAACGTAAAACTGCATTAGTCTTATTGTGCAGTAATTTTCCATATGGTAATGCCATGTAATATATTCATTAAGACGATTGATATTTTGAAACACATAGTTGCTTGCTTTTAGTGGTTTCAATAATTTTAATTGAAGAAAAGATATTGCAAATGTTTTTCCTTCTCTGATTGGAATATATTAAATTATAAGAACAAATGCTTTAGTGTCAGATTTTTACATTTTATTAATTAATAATAAATTCAGATATTCTTGTCTGGTCCTGTTATATGTCAGCCACGCGTTTTATTTTAATTATTTTTCGTATTTGAAGTGAGAGCTAAAGTGAAGGTACTCTAATGCATTAGAGATAAACATTATATTTCTAAGAGTTACAGAGGTAAACACAATATATATGCAGACTTTGTTAAATACCAATTCAAAACCCAGAAACTGTTTAATTTTCAGCTCTAAAGTATTTTGTAATAGACGAATATGTTTTGATGTTAATCGATACCATAAATTCAGTTTGAGATCGGTTTATTGGAAATCGGAGACAGGACATTGCCTCTGTCAAACAATTGAGTAATGCTGTGTAAGAAATCATTCAGTCGATAATTAGGTACAAAAGATTTTAAGGGATTTATTTATTAAATTATATGACATGCAACATCCTTACTATCTTCAGAAATCTCAAAATATTCAGATATATATATCTATCCTTTTAGAAAATATATTGATCTCATTATCGTTACCATTCTACTGATAGGTTTTGTTACTGTCCGTGTTGGTGTTTTTGGAAGTGTTGTGGATGTTAGGGTTGATGATCTCCCACTACAAACGATAATTTTATCCATCTTTATATCTATCAGAGATAAACCGTGATTAATTCTGTAAGTTTTCGAAATATTCAATAACACAATGAATCTAGCGGAATCAAATCAATTTTTGCTTTACTCCCACAAACTTATCATTCTATGCCAATGAAAATAACGCAATTGTTTTTGCTGTTGATGTTTCTTGTGATAGAGGTCGCCGCCCATTGCGCTAAAATTAATACAATATTTACTCATATCTTCCTATATTCTCACTTCAAATTCTTTATATGCCATACTGTTACGATATCACACTAAGCGCAGATCGACCATATATATATATATATATATATGTATATATATATATATATGTGTGTGTATGTGTGCGTGTGTGTGTGTATGTGTGTGTGTGTGTGTGTGTGTCTGTGTCTGTGTGTGTGTGTGTAGCTGATTTGCGCTTGGTGTGATCGTAACAGTATGGCATACAAAGAATTTGAATATTCAACTATTATTCATAGATGTACAAGAACCTGGTAGGCCAACATATTGCTAAAATATATTAGATCACTAATATATATGAGAAAAACATTTAATTATTAATAACAAATTTCATTCTCTAATTTCTAAATCCTCTACATTATTTAGACTCAATTGATATTAAGAACTGTCTTTATATTTACGTAGTGAGACACTTGTGATTTATTAATCCGGAAACATGGACAAGATATAGAAAAAAACACTGCCTGCTATTGTTCCGTGGCTGCATTACTAGTTCCGGATTAACTATAAACGCTCTCCGATTCCGTTTCCCTCACTGGTTAAACCCAGTTATTTGAAGAGCGATGAAACTGTACATATTTTCCAATGTCCAATTATTATCACCATGTATAATTTTATTTGCTACTTTATACTTCTGAGCAAGCGTTTCTAGCATATGTTTATTTTCTCCTGTCGTAATTAAGTACGAACTGTGCCTACATTTCCTCCGTTTCGTTATACTTTGGTGTATCAAGATGATTGAAGTAAAATGAACAATGTTTAAGAGTTTAGTTTCTATGAATATTCATTTGAAACATAATTTGAATTATGACGCCAGCATTTCTTTGTGCATTCACAGAGCTATATCTTCTAATAATCGCAAACCAAGCTGAATTCTATAATTATCTGACATGGTAAATGAAATTTAGAAGGAATTTGCATCTGTGTGTAGTAACGTAAAATCACTGAATCTCGAAATATTAGATATTCAATATAGCACAGTTCTTTCAAATTGCTCTGGTTTTTCATGTCTAAAAACGCTTCCAAGAATCAGTAGAGTAATATGTAAATAGTTTTCAGATATTATGAAAAAAAAAAGTATTTCGAATGTTCAGCTATAATGGTGCTTGATATGGATTCACTGACTTACTCCTAGCAACAACGGACAAACAGTAGTAATATATGGAGAAAGAAATGTTATAGTAGAAAATATCAATTTATTGTGAAAACATTTTAATGCAATAGTTAAATTGTATTAGGCATTCAGTCTACGATTTAGTATTTTGCAAACCTCGTTCTGTTACCCATACTCTCATCTTGTGTCTATATATGCTTCTACAGTATTACGCAGCTGCACAATGTTCTTGCAGTGCTCATGCTTTTATTGAAATTGATGGTGTTAGAGTTAGTACCGTAGATTTTGTTAATAAATCAAAGAATTTTCAATAGAAAAGTTTGGTCTTTCTTCAAAACTTCTAAACTAACGCAATGTCACTGACATTTTACTGAGTGCAGTCATTACACTGAAAACTTTATATTATAATTAAAGACACATTTCCACACACTCGAGAGTTCCAAATTTTCCTCAAAATAATGACTTCCTTTTTCCGTTTTGCCTGCAAATGTTAATGTGTTTCATTTAACCAATGAATATATACAGAATCTGTTATAGAAACTTTTCCACTATATATTACTTTGTCTCTTCACTGTCAACATTTCAAGATAATAACCAGGTACAGGTTATTTATTATTTAATCTCACCAATTAGCGTTATTCATTACATATTAAATTCATATAGTCATAAAATGATCGGCAGGTGTAATAAACCATAATTGATTAATGTTTGCAACGAAAGACAAGGTGTTGAATAAAAATATTGAAACATTGCCGAATAATTCAAAATTCTTTTGTCATATATGTCAGTCATATCTGATTAAGAATATTTTATAATTTTGAAACTAACAATCATCTCACATATGAAATGCCGACTCCACTTCAAACTGAAGACAATTTCGATATAACACATTATATTTTACAAGTATGGAGGGCGGTGAGCTAGCAGAATGGTTAGAATGCGGCTTGTCTTCAGACTTAACGTTCAGCGTTCAGATACCACTGAGGTCGACTTCACCTTTCATCATTTCGCAGTCGGTAAAATAAATAGCTGTTGATCTCATTGCCTTACTCCCTCCCATGAAATTACATGTCATCTACTTATGTATGGCAAAAACGATTTTATTTTACAAGTATTGTAAGATTTGAACATATAATGCATCCTCATATTTATCAGCAGCAGAAACAATATCTACAAAACTGAGCATTGCCTTACGAGTTATAGATCTCATTGGGCTGGTTACCCGATTTCCTTTGTATATGAGTAACCGAAATTAAAACATTTCCCCTGAACGGATTGCCAGTCTGCGTAGAGCTGTTTATTTCCAGCTGAGAAGTCAGGAACAACGTCGAATGAAGTATATTGCCCATGCAAATACGAACCAGCTGTTACAGGAACAAGCTGTTACAGGAACAAGCTGGGACAGAAACTGGGACAGAAACTGGGACAATGATGTATGAGTGCAACGCCCTATCCACTTGTCCATGCATTGTCACTGCAAATGGAAGCGAAAGGAAACTTAAACTTGTGTTAGTTTTGCAAAATTAACTTTGACGCATACAGTTGTTTATACAGAGAATACCCACGTGCAACACCATAAATGTGTTTACATTAACGGCTGCAAAAATGCATTACAGAATAAGTAAATATGCCGATGTATGTACAGTGGATATTAATAAATGAAACAAAAATAGAATACTTTAACTTATATTTCACATGGCTTTTTGCAGGATTGATTCAATTATCCTTATGAGCGTAATTCTCGAAGCGTTATCCAATAAAATGATATTTAAATTATTTAAGTGTTTCTAAGATTGCTGCCTTTTATTGCAACATTCATTCATACAAATACGAGAAAATAATGGCCGATGTTTGACAGTTACGTCAAGATAATTGTTGATTCAGAAGGATATTTCATAATATATTGCAATTATTATTATTTCATACTCTAGTAATTCAAAATAATTAACGAGATTTCGATATTTCATTTAATAAGGAAACATTTGTGAACTATGTTCGATGATATTATTTTTATCTGATATTCTCTTCAATATTTAATATCAGAGACTAGTTTTCGTGTGATAGGCGTGAATACCGTATGTACAATATTATTTTCAGCCAAAATCTAGCATATATTACGAAGCCAAGCTATTCGAATATGGAAATCAATTTTACTCGAATTTCGAAGTTCAAAACACAGGCCAGGGAATCGAATTTCTATATGCATATACAGTTTAAATTCGACACCATATCATTTAACTAACAAATATAAAATATATAAAGTATATATAATATAAATATTAGACAAAAAATATGAAATGTCGTTTATGAGATGGTTGTTTTTGGTTTATATCTTATAAGCTGAAAATCTCAGATTAAAATTACTATAACATTATGTGACATTTAGAGAATATTTTTGAAGATTGAATTAAAACTATGCAAAAGTTGTTCATTTTTAAACTACTTAACTTTTCGAAAGGTCAAAATTTTATGGTACGAATTCGAAGAGTCAATATTGATTTGATTTTGGTATGGATGAAATTATGATAAAAAGATAATACAACCGATTATTTATATAATGTCGAATTATAATAAAGTTTCATTTTACATTATGTAAATGTAAAGAAGATAAAAATGTGTAATTTATAACAGGCGGCGTTGTATTCATTTTCCTTTGTTCAAATTGAAACATAAGTGTGTTGATTTAAGATATAGCTCATAACTGCCCACATGTGCAATGTGCATATTGTAAAGCGGAAGGTCATGTGCAAAGTTTAAATGATTAAATCAATTAATACAATAACTTCATTTAAATTCTAAGCGAAACATATGCGCACACAAAGCGCGTCCAATCACGCATGCATACATGTCCATCTCCCTCCCTCCTTTTTCTCTGTCTCTTACTCTATATATGCATACACATGCAAACATACGTCCACACACACGTATAGAAACATGTATACGAACACATAGGCAAATACACAATGCACACATGCAAACACAAATACATATTCATAAACACATACACATGCAAACACAAACACACTCACCCATGTGATGTGTATTAGGTATTCTGGTATTCACTCTTTTCACTATGCGTGCCAACTGTGATATATTGACGGGAATATGGAAATTACTGAGGCATAATTTAATTTTTTATACTTTTCGCCCCATGTAGATTTCAATCCAAATGAAATCGGGATAAAAATTACACATTAATACCATTTTCGTAATGCTGTTTGTCTGTCTACAAGCTAAATGATGGATCTTGTCGTGAATTCAGTTTGTAAAGAGAGGACATGCATGTCTCGAGATCTAAATGCAACGGGTACACGATTTCAGTTCGCACAAATAATTTCACTTGTATTCTTTTCTTTATGTATATTGATAGATATTTATATTAACTTAATAATTACTGATTGACCAGTTTGTACTATTATGACTCAGGTTATGTTGGAATATCTCGCGTTTAGAAGATATATGTCTGGATATAATATTTTTGTAAAATTGGTTAGTAATTACTTCCTTGTTCCGATTGTTATCTGTTAATTTCGTGTCACCAATTGTTATGACTATACATTTTTTTTACACTATTTCAGTGTAATAACAATAAAATATATAACGAAGCAGTGTAACAGCAACATAACAATCCAACAAAGTATCCACGAGTTGTACACGGGCCAAGAGACGATATTCTGACAAACTACCAAAACGACACCTTACGGCCTCCTGTGATTAACGCCTACTCTCTCCTATCTCCCTCAGACCGTTACTATTTATGGTTGTTTGGTCAGTCTATTCTAGTAGGGTGGCGTGACTCTCACCACGACAGCTCTATCTATTTATCTATATATCTATCTATCTATCTATCTATCTATCTATCTATCTATCTATCTATCTATCTATCTATCTATCTATCTATCTCGGACGGATGCTAGTCGCATCGGCTCGCAAGTAAGTTGGCCTTTTATATGTCAAAAATGTTGCAGTTTTAAAATATTTTTTTGTGGAAGAGGTGTATAAGTCTATACACTTCGACCCTATTGGGTTTTTGTAATAGGAAGTGGCTCCTTCTGGAGTTTATTTCCAAAAGTTTTTGATTTTTCTCCGGCTTATTTGCCATATTTCGTAAAAGAACTTCACACGTGGTCGATTTGCCTCTAACAGCAGGCAAGGAGACTGACCAACAAGTCGTTCCGCATGAACGAACACAAGACGTAGAGACCAGGAATTCTGCATTTACTACTACTGCCTTCACCACCTCCACTACCACCATTACGACCGCCACCAACGACAACAAAAGCAAAACCACTACTGCCACCGACATCAAGCCACCACTTCCACCAATAACAACATTAACAAAAAGAACAACAACAACTCCACTCCTCTTTTGTTCCTTTCACCACAGACAACGGAAGGAGGGAAAGAGAAGAACATGATGGCCAAACAATTTGCTCAAATACGCCTAAACGCCGAAGAAAATTATGAAAAAAAATTTCCCGCCACTTCGTAACTCATATGAAGATAAGAGGAGTACACAAGAAGAAGGTCACCCATCTGCCACAACAACAACACCTACCAGCATCACAACCGCCAGCAACAACGCTAATACAGCAACAGTCACCTCTGCCATCAACACCAGCACCACCACCAACAACAACAATAACATGATCAAAACAAACTTCGCCGAGGCGATAAGGGAAAAAACGACGGTAGTATCTTTTACTGCACAGCAGATAAAAGATACAAAGGCTTTACTTACGAAAGAAAATGACGAGGTACGCATCAACATACCACAAGACATTTTAGAAGACACAAACAAAAAGACAATTATTTATAAAATTTTAAACTCCAAAACAAAAAAGAAACAGATAAAACAAGCACGGAAAAGATCGAGAAATCCTTGAGATCTGTATGGCAATATAAGGATTATGTAACTTGGTGGCATAAATTTGCCCATGTGCAAGTTATTTTTCAAAGTGAAGAGTTAGCGAAACGATTCTCAACGCTAACTCTTAAGACAGAACAGTTAACAATGATACTGAGTTACCTTGGTCGGAGGGTAACAAGGGTTATCATAAAAAATATTCCTCCCACGGTAGACACACTATGGATAACATCAGCCGTATGTGTCGATATGGAGGAAGTTGACATATTGCAAATTAATGTTTCTGAAAAGCAACAGTGGGTGGGTAAAAAAATGGAGATCCTTCTCCATATTACCCAGGAGTCACTAAATAAAATACCCACCTACATAAAGTTACCATCAACGCAAAGGCTGTATGTAGTGGTGGAAGGCAGACGACCACGCTGTTACATATGTGGCAATGAAGCTCACTTCCAAAAGGACTGCAATTCTGCTGCGAAACAACAGCAACAACAACAACAACAGCCACGGGAAAACCAAAAACCCAAAACACCAGCATTATTACCCACACCACCGTATGCACAACTGATCAAGAAGCTATATGCGAAAACGAAAGAACGGCAACAACGAACAAACCAACCCAACCAAACAACACCACCACCTGAGTCAAAAACAGAAACAACACCACCACCAACAACTAAAGACAGACCAACACCAACACCAAGAACAACAACCAAGAAGACAACCACTGAGAACGAAGAAAAGACCAATACTACTCCCAATTCCCCAACAACACACACACCACAACACCATCGACAAACACACAAATAGAACCAAATGCTTTACCTTTACCCCCTTCTGATTCGTCAGACATTTCGTCTAACGATGAAAGTTCTACAGAATGGCAAATAGCCACAGGAAGTAAAAGAAAAAGATCAAAACAACTCCAAAATTAAATGCATGCAAAGCAGGGAAATATGTAACCGGTGAAAGCCCCTTGCACAAACAAACCAGCACCAACATCACAAAAACACACACAATGCTATCAACGATAGACACAAAAAACACAAAACTAATGGACTACATCATATCTCAAACAAACATATCTGAAGATGATTATAAGCTTAACAATCATCCACGCACTACACCACCGAAACACATCAAAATAGTTCACGTCACACAAACGCAGCACCACACACTCAAAACCCTCTTTCCGAATGCGGTTGGGGGGTTCCAAAAATATTTATCAAAGAAACTCTTCAAAAACCTCATCCAAGAAACTTGAAAAGAAGAGGAAGCTAAAACTTTCGAAACGAGTAAGTAACCTTCTCTCTTGTCTCTTTTACTGTCGTGTATGAAACACAAATTTCGACTTCAACTATGCTTAAATTGGGTTGTGTAAATGTACATGGCTTGGCGTCAGCTTGGATGCAAGGTTACCTTCTAAATGACATCAAGTCACAGAACATAGAAATCATAGCTATCAGTGAAACCAGACTCAGTAACCCGCGGGCCCTCAAGTCCGTGTTTGGCGGACATTTCGACATTTATTTTTCTCCCTGTCTGCCAAACATGGGTGGTGGTGGTACCGCGGTGCTTTTTCGGAAGAGTCGGAACCTAAAAGTAAGGCCAATATTCCTAGACCCGGAGGGTAGGCTGGTTTGTCTTGGACGTCGATGGCACAAACGGGTGTGCCTTCCGTCTGGTGGCAGTGTATGCGCCGTCCTTAACGGGTCGGGCGGATTTCTTTAGACGTCTAGAGGTTTTCCTGGGAACGTCACGACCTTTACTGTTAGTAGGGGACTGGAACGCTACCTTGGACACGCATATAGACTATGTGGGAGTGGATAGGAGTAGAAGGGGATGTAAGTGCCTCAAAGACCTGCTCAGACGTTTCCATTTGTCTGACAGGTTCCGACTCGACCATCCGAACGTGCCAACGTGGACTTGGACAAACCGCGTCGGATCGTCGAGATCGTATCTAGATAGAGTTCTATGTAGGACAGCGGATAGAGATAGTGTAGGATGTCCACAATTTAAAATAGTCAGCTACACAGATCACAAGTTTGTGATGTGTACGCTCGACTTAGATAAGACACATAGGCAGGGTCCCGGTTACTGGAAACTGAACGCTTCGCTCTTAGCGCGGCAGGTTTACAGGAACCGGATTAGCGAATTAATTAAGAGGGCGTTAACAGGAGCCATCGTTAACAACCGCTGGTGGTTTGCCCTGAAAATGGCAATTAAATCGGAATCTATTAGGTTTAGTAACGAAATAGCGATAGATCGAAATAGAGTAGAGGGAGACTTAGTTAAGAAACTAGAAGAGGCACTTACAACTGGCAGCGCAACCAACGTTTTGGCTGCGAGGATGGCCCTCGACCAACACCTCAACGCCAAACACGAAGGTTGTGTCGTCAGAGCTAAAATGCGTGCCTTAAGGAACGAAGGGATCGAAGCTGCGCGAGAAGCCCGGGTGGCGGAGGCGCAACGCGGTAACAGAGCCACCATTCGGTCTCTAATCGATGAACAGGGATGTAGTTTGCTCGAACCCGAAAGGATGTGTGGGGCCTTTCAACAGCACTTTGCTCGACTGTTCGGTGCGAGCGGTGGGTCGGAACGCAGGATGGACTTCACTGCCTACCTGACCGGCCTGCCGCGGCTCTCGGCGGGAGAGGCAGAGTGTTGTAAGGGTCCCATCACAGCTGCTGAAGTAAGGGATGCTACGGCGGGCTGCGCGAGGGATAAGTCACCTGGAGTGGATGGTCTACCCTACGAGCTGTATTGTCAATTGCCAGACTTGTTTGGCTACCTCTTGGCATCAGTCTACTGCAAGTGGCAACAAAACGGGAGAATTTCCGGTTTCGTGAGCCGAGGTGCAGTGACATTGCTGAAGAAAAACCCAAACAAAGGGAATTTTATAGATAATTTCAGGCCCATCACTCTGCTCAACGCAGATTTGAAAATTTTGGCCAAAGTAATAGCCGAGATGTTGGCGCTTGTCATCGATAAACTGGTCGACAAGGCGCAAACATGCGCCGTGCCGGGCAGAAGCATCCATGACAACCTTCACCTCATGCGCTACATCATGGACAGGGTAGTTAAGGATCCTGGCATGGGTGGGGCGCTGATCAATTTAGATCAATCTAAAGCCTTCGATAGGGTCGACCATCGATACCTGGCGGCCGTCCTCAGGGCAGCTGGCTTTGGTCCCGTCTTCCGCGGTTGGATCGCTGCCTTGTATAGCGGCATCCGATCGGTAATTCGGGTAAACGGTCACCTGTCAAAACCGTTCGACATCACGCGTTCGGTCCGTCAGGGATGTCCCCTGTCGGCGCTTCTGTATGTATTGACGCTTGAACCACTACTGCGGAAGCTGGCGACACTGAGGGGTATCCCACGAGAGCTGGGTTGCGGGACGAGCGTGTCTGCACTCGTACAGTGTCCCACCATTTCCGAGCTGTGGGCTTACGTCGAACAACTGCTATCGCGTGTGGGACGAGTCGGTCTATCAGCCGAGTCTATCGTGAATATTGTCGCGCCTCCTTCCTTTAAACGGGAAGGAAGAGCGATTTTCATCGTACTTGTGGCTATGGCGAAAGAATGTGCATGGTGGACGCGTCTGAAAGGTCTAGAGACAAAGACTTTCCTCTCTGGGCAATCTCTCATCAACTTCTTCAAGTATCACCTGAAGAGGAAGTTGAGAGTAGAAAGGGAAGTCTTGTCTAGTGAATGCTTCAAAAAAAGATGGGTGAATGTAGCAAGGATGGCACGTGTGAACGACGGAGCCATCTTGAGCATAACCCTATGAACAAGAAAAAAAAAAAAAAAAAAAAAGGCAAAAGAGAGTCACTTACTATTATAGTTTCTTCAATGAGAATATTGACCAAGGTTACCGTGGTCTTTTCCGTAGGCTTTTCCTTCCACGGCTAAACCTAAACTGTCCTCCCCTCTTTTTACACGAGAACATTACTGTGTGATACACGATCCCTATTGATCGGCCTTTCCTTTTCTTTTTTTTTCGATCCCTTTTGATCGAACTGCCCCTTTTTCCCTTCCTACGATCCCTTTTGATCGACACCACCAATTTTTTTTTTTTTTTTTTTTTTTTTTTTCCTTCCTTCCCCCTCCCAAAAAGAAAAGCTCTACATTGTATTTGTCCCATCTTCGTTGAGCCCTGTGTGGCTAATAAAAGAAATGTATCTATATATATATCTATCTATCTGTGTATCTATCTACATTTCTACATACCTACCTGCCAACAATCTTTATCTTATCTATTCATTTAGCTATCTAACAGTCTATTTATTTATTACCCATTCATTTTGTCTTTCTGATTAGTTGTGTGTCTGTTCACACACATACACACACACACACACACACACACACACACACACACACACACACACACACACACACACATATATATATATATATGTGTGTGTGTGTGTGTGTGTGTGTGTGTGTGTGTGTGTGTGTGTTAGTGGGTGTGCACCTGTTTGTACGTATTCATGGATAATTGTTTACATGTGTGTCTGTCTTCTGTTCATTCTTATGAAAATCATCACCGTTTTGTAAATTTTGGCATATGCAAATCTGTTCGACATTTTGCGAATATATTTTAGATTTATATAATCATTTTTTTTTATTGATTTCTATGTTTCCCCATCGTACGAAAACGTGTTCAAACCAAACGGCATTTTACAATTGGTTTCCGTTTCTAATTTTACTGATTGCGATATCAGTGTTGTATATAGGGAGACACATATATAAATGAAATGATTGGTAATGTATGCAGTAAGCTAAATTTCAGAAGACATGAGATCATTAATAAAAACATACCGTATTTCCTGCAGAGAAGTCGAATTTTTCAAACCAAAATAAGTTTAGAACCAACAACATTACGTTGACTTATATATGAAGATGAATTTGAAGTACCAAAAATTCCATGTCAAATGTAACAAAGTTTGGAAAGAATATAATGATTTTAGAGTGTTTACACTATATACAATGGCAGCTTCTACACCGGAAAATACGGTACAAAGGAGTAGTACAAAGGAGGGAGATGAAATAAATGATGAAAGAAAGGAAATGACTTCTTTATACAATAGTCAAAGAAAAGACTAGCCAACACCTGTTAGATACTCATAGTTCTTCCTTGACTGCTTAGATGTACGTTCGTTTCAATAGAATGAATTAATTGCACAGGAAAGACGGACCTGACAATATTCTTTTCATATGAGTTCTGGGAATGAATAAACGAGGAAAGGGAAAAATATCGATTGGAAGAGAGTAGTCATATCTATTCTCAAAGCTTAACCAACATTTGTATCACTGACGCAAGGAAACAGTAAGAAAATATTCACATGATTATGCACGTATCTCAATAATGTTTTTGCATATTGCATATCCACTCACAAATACAAAATTAATAAATTGAAATCAAAATTTCCCTCATAGGAAAAAGAAATTTGATAGGTATAGTAAAAGCTAAAAAATTGTAGCTGCCACCAACTATTCCATGTTTAGATATACGAGTAACGATGAGAACACATTTACAATTTATTGGCATTCATATAAGAATAATTGATGCATTTGTTTTCTAATTGTACATTGTCCACTTGTTCGTGAAATAGACAATGACTCGTACACATCATTTTTCCTTTACATTAAATATTGTATTTCATAGATTTAAAAGCAGTTTGCTTTGTTCGACACAACATCCGTTCATTGATTACTGTTATAACATTTAATTAATTGAATTAACAAGATATCTACAATGTGCTGTATTAATTAGATATTTGAAAATGATCACTTAATTATATTTTGTTCGAAAAAACAAAAAACATATCCCGTTGTCATCGCAATAGTTATGCACACAATTTAATCACAACATTACATTTTCGACAATGCAGTTTTGCGTTTTATTATAATGATGCTTGTGTGTATTTTGTATATAGATCTATTAAGCAACATGTACATGCCATCTTCTTTAGCTCAGTATTGTATCTGTAACTAAAGCTGAAAATAATCGATTACCAACATTTGTGCTTCTATTTAACGAAGAATCGTATGCTAATCAAGAATTCATCCTTCATTATATGTACAATTTGAATCTGGTTGGTTCACGGAATCAATGCATTTGATTACAGAGGTCACCTCGATTAGATTCTAAGTGGCGTTCAGCATTAATAAAAACCTGACCTCTAAACTATAATTGTACTAATTATTCTGAGTTCAGGTACATAAATTCAATAACTTTGTGTGTAAAATATTTTACTAAAAAAGTACCTTAGATAGTAACTTACACCAGAATATCATCTTACTCGTCGTGTATTCTGCGATGTTGTAACTCATAATTTTAGGAAATAGCTGCAAGTTTAAATATACACACGCGTGAGCGCAGGCACGCGTACGTACATACATACGTATAGAGAAGCATACATATATGAATATATATATACGCACTTATAGGTACATATATAGATACATATGGCCACAGATCATGAGCTGAAACCGATTCAATTCAATACTTATAAACATACATATAGGCACATGGCCAGCAAATTTGGTGTAAGATTTAAGCCAATCACATTGATCCCAATGTTTTGTTGGTAATTATTTTATCGATCCTGAGAGAATGAAAGGCAATGTCGACCTCGGCAGGATTTGAACTTAGAACGTAAAGACGGACGAAATCTCGCTAGCAGCTTTGTCCGACCTTCCCATTAATATTAATATGGAGACAGGGCATGACAATCGTTTTCTCATACTTTTTGAGCAACGTTTCGATCAGTCTAGGAATACAAATTTTTTAAAGATAATAAGTGTGTCTCCGGTCATCTCGGTTGTTTATTTGGCTGTTTGCTATGTTTTTCTAATCCCATAATACATGAAATCTATTAAATGAGATGTGTTTATCTATAATCAGTTTGAAAAAAAAAAGTAATATTGTTACCTTTATTTCAAACTCTCTTTAGTATGCTATTTACTCATGTTTTTACATTGTAGATCGGTAATCAACATGCTTTGATTATTCGTCCAGTCGTCTAAATGTTATAATGTTATTGAGATTAGTTTCATGGAAAACAATATGATAAAAAAAATATGTCAAACAAACATATACGTAGCAACAATAGTTGTTTTCGAATCCAATACAGATAACAGGCGCTATATCAGTCTGGCGAAATACATTTAACTAGTAATCACTGATATAGAAAGAAGCTTTGTTTTGCTTGATCCGTTAAATATTTAGTTAGTAATAAGATAAATATTATCACGTTTGTGTATCAACATAGGTAGTCTACAAATCATACGTAGTCTGGTATCATGTATATTACAAATTGCTATTGAAGAGAGCGTACGAAATATATCACTAATGCAAATATATAGAAAATTTAAACTTCTGAGGTAGATATTGAAATTTGTCGAAGTTTGGTCGGAAAGCTTTCATGTACATACAGAAATATATTTGAGACATTAATATATATGAGGAATAACGAAAATTCCAGTAAGTATCAGAAAATATAATTTGACACTGTAATTCTGATACCAATTTCAATTTCAGGATAATAAAATGAATTATTTCATTGTAAACTTTCCTTGGGCTATCTTTTAATATTATTTACATTAACCAATGAAATTTTTGAGAGGAATATTGCCACATTGATTAATTTGAACTGACGTTCGTTGAAACACTGGTGTTACAAGAAAGTATGTTATTACTCCTCGGTAGTTTTCAATAAAATATGTTCCTCCTTAAAAACTCGTTGGTACATGAGATGAAGCGGCAAGTGTGTAATAAAATCATATTGCGAAGAAAGCAAGGTTTTTTTCAATACTCAAATTCAAAATATTTTTACCCTCAAGGCTGCGAACTGGCACAATAGCTTGCTCTTCGAACAAATTACTTAGCGACATTTCTTCACTTTTTTAACCGAAATGTCACCAAGGTCGTTTTTGCTTTTCATTCTTTCCGAGTCGATGGAATAATAATCAGTTCTGCGCTTAGATCGATGAAATCGACTAACTGCTCCACGAAGGTTTCCGGCCACGTAACTATTTTAGAAAGGTTTATTATTGGGTGTCAGCTCCGAGTAATACATTCTCATGTCACTGGAGGATGTGTGAGGTGCCCTATACATGAAAGCGTCTGAGCGACAAAATAACCCAAATGAGCATTTGGAAGGGTTTTAATAGTTACAGACTGGATTGTGTATTGGAGGTTGTGTGAGTGGACATTTGCTTATCATGTAACATTCAGTATCAGTAGCAGTATTATCGAAGGCCCGAGTCGATCACGAACGTAATATGCGAATTAAAGAGTTTTCGATGTCTATGTAATATGATGTGGAGTTGAGTTCTTAAAAAAAGCATCATCTCAATTAATTTTATAAATACGTGCATGAATTTATACATACACTAAAGCATGTATAAATAAATATAGATACGTAGATCGAGACACACACATTTATACATACAACATACACAATCTCTCACACAAAGGTTACATACACACACATACGTGAGCGTACATATATATAGTTTTTCGGTAAGCGTTCGTGTGTGAATATTTACACATATGCGATCATGAACACATATATATGTATATGTTTGTATATCTGCAGACATATTCATATATACACAATAATCCACACACCAACACTCACACAAAAATCATACAAATTATAGAATTAAATCAACAAATTGCTTTTCTATCATTGTTTTTATTTTGAGAATATTTTTCTATTTCTCGTAAAATCTATCTCACTTCTTCGAATATATTATCGTTTAATGAAATGTTAGAAAATAGCATTGTATTTAATTTCTTGTTGGAATATTCAACCTGATAACCAGTTGTCTCAATCTATATGTAACTAATTCCATACCTTGCCTCGAGATATAACAAATATAACTGATCAAATTTAACCAACGGAATATTATCGATATATCGTATACGTCAACTTCTTACTTATACGGCGAAATAACGTGTAAACGTCGTAAATATATAACAAGAAATCCGAACTACAATGCCGCAACATCATCAGAACTTGCTTGGAGCATTCTACTTCAAGCCCAAAATTCATATTGTGTTCTAGATATAATATATTTACAACATAACTAGATTGTGATTATTGATTTTTATAATTATATCGTCATCTGCCGGGTTATGATTTGAAATAATCATGAGATAATCAGATATTTGCTGTAACTATAATATCGACTTATTCATAATTAGTTCAAAGAATGATTCCGTACGTATTATGTATGTGTGAGCGCACACACACACACAAACACAAACATACAAAACACACACGCAGGCGCATGCATATATGTCTAAAACCACACACATGTATATGCATATATATAAGTATATATACATATGTATATATGTATATATATATATATATATATATATATATATATATATATATATATATATATATATATATTTATATATATATATATTAATATATACTCATGTACATAGAGTTCACATGCATAAATATACATATATACATGAATATACATACATGTATGCATATCTGTGTATATATATATATAATTACACACACACACGCACGCATATATATATATATATATATATATATATATATATATATATATATATATATAAATCGCTAGCTAGCTGGCTTGACAGACAGACAGATAGATAGATAGATAGATAGATAGATAGATAGATAGATAGATAGATAGATAGATAGATAGATGAAAATCAGACCATGAGACCTTGTGAGTTTATTTATGAAATAATTATTTGTATTCTTGTTTTCCTTTGCTTTCTAAGTATTCTCTGCGACTGAACACCTGTAGAAAACAATCAAAGGAAACTTCATCAGTAAAAAATGCCCTGCTCATTATTTCGTTTTGAGTATACAAGAATGAAGATGCCTATTAATTGGGCGGATATTTAGAAACAGTGGGCTCGTGAAATCCAAGCTGTTACAGTGTCTGTTCCTGTGTCCAGATGGCGATGTCGGATCATTGACACTACGCTGTGGTGTTCAAATCCCGTTACAGGTGCGCAGTATTTCTTGGGTCCTGTATCCGCTGAGAGACTTTTGTGCCTTCAGCAAAGCTTGCATGTGTGTTTATCTGAGAAGCTGAGGGCATGTCTGAGGGGGCCACTATGAGTAGCATTGACCGTAAGACTGACCTGTGGACCACGACTCATCATTTAGAGGTAGCTACATTAGTTACCACTGCCTTACTTTTGTCTCCTAGAAATTCGTGTAGCCACTGTTCAGTATTCCGATTATTTCGACGTTACATTGTTTGTAACGTATACCACGTTTGACTTTATCAAAGACTTTAGTAAAGTCGAGATATATCATATCCAAATCCAAGTTTTTAAGCAGTTGCTTAAAAACCGAGTCGTAGTGCTGCAAGAGCTTTTTCTGGAAACTTCTTTCTGGCCGAAAACCTAGCAAGGTGTTAGTCAGCAAGTCATTCTCTTCAAGGAGCGCTTCGGATTAATCGTTCCACGATTGTGCTGAGAGATAAACCTTTCAATGCAATGTATGCTAAGTCTGTAAATTTAACGGAGGGCTCAAAAGACATTTTACGATCCACAAAGATCAGAACTTAACTGCAGTTCTTGGTGGTCCAAATCGGATATGCAATCTATGTGGGTGCATTTTCAAAACATCTTCTAGCCTAAAAAGCCATATCAGATGCTATGATGGTTCTAAGTTATAGGTACAGTAGATGTTCAAACTCTGCATTAGGAGTAGACAACCACCATATGATGTATGTATATATATCCGTCCATATATATATATATATATATATATATATATATATATATATATATATATATATATATATATATATATATATATATATATATATATATATATGTGTGTATATATATATATATATCCGTCCAGGTTTACAACACAAATTATACTTATTACTTATACCAACATTTGTTTTCTGGTATTTAAGAAATGGATATTTCCAGTGGTTTCAGAATGCGTTAGAAATGCGCTGAAATCAAGAAAACAAAAACATGTGAGAATATATACGTGTGCTCGTTTGTGTGTGTGTAACTCTGTGTTTGTGTGTGTCCTTGTGTGTGCATAAACATGTGGAATCTGTACAAACCTTTGAATATGTTTGGATGTTTAAATATAACGTGTTTGTAATCTAGTCTCTACGTACGTCTAAGTATGAAAGTTGCACATACTATATAAATGTGCACGAATTGGCCCTTTTCTAACAAGTCAAAACAAAAATGGCAACAATTGAAGTTACCTTATCAAATTATAAAATGCATCTATCTCTTGAGAAAAAAATTCTAAAGTACACGATACGGAATACGAAAGTGTAATCTACTCTAGGAAATTAAACTTAAGATTTGCTGCAAACCACATGAAACTCAATTAAATTATGATTCACCGTATATGAAATGAAGAGAGAAAATTTTCAAATGTAATCTTTTACTTAAACGGATTACATCTCCAAATTGTCACGCGCATGGAAATAAACGCGCATACTGACGTATGCTTGCATAACTATACACACTCAAAAATATATACTTAGAGCACTTACCTAGATATACATTTGTACTTGTGTGTGACAATGTCCACGTATGTTTTTTTTTTAATTATTTTCTATAGTGTATAATTGTATTTCTGAATTTTACTGGTTATGTAAGATAAAAAGATGACATGTATGATAAAATAATTAACTGAAAATTCTAAGTTTGTTTAAATTGGTGATAAAAGTATATGATGCATGGCGTTGATGGCAAATGTAAGTAAACATACTGAAAATAAAGAACATACAGAAGATAATTAAATTATTGATATTATTGTTGTTGCTGCCGTTTGTATTTTCAGTGTTGCTGTTTCTGCTGTTTCTGCCATTGTAAATGCGTTGGGATAACAGAATCGTTAACGCGTCGGGTAAAATGTTTAGCGGCTTTTTTTCTCTGGCTCTTTATCTCTTGGAAATTGTACCGAAGTCCATTTTGCCTTCCACTCTTTCAGCGGAGATGAGGTAAATATCGGTTGAGCGGTAATGCTGTTGTAGTCGATTTGCACTCGTCCCTAAAATCGCTGACATTGAGCCAATTTTGAAAGTAGCATTGTCGTTCTTTATACTGTCTTTTAAACGATGGGGAGCTGTCTAAATCGCTACAGTGTGGAAAATTTGCTTTCTGGCATTATTTCCGCTCTTTACTATGTAATCTCTAATCCCATCGTGATCAAATTTGACTTTGAACCTTTACATCTCTTCCCCACAAAATTGCAGTCCTACCACCCAATTCATAAACAATTAGCATTGTTATTAATATTAGTAGCATTACCAGTGAAAAACAACAATAATATTGATAGTTGTTCTTTTATATACACAAAAAAACCGACAATTTGTGTGGATCATGTAGGTGATCAATCCTAGAAGGGTGAATCAGTGCAATAAGTGCCTAAATAAATACTGCGAAACATTTTGCTTGATATTCAAAAGATATTATCAAAAAACAAATATTTATAATTTAACAAATTGCTATAATGAATATCAATATATCATACATCATAAATGCTGTAAGCAAAAACCAGAAGATGTCTTATCACTGAAAATCCTTTTGTACTGTCATTTTTGAATATCACATCTTTACTATTTGTATCATTGTCGCCAGTATGATGCCTTGATTTTCATTATATCCATCAAAGGAAATAAAATGTTCATGGTGTGTTATTCATCTCCCTAAACAGGAAATATTAAAGGTATAGGAAAGCAAATATTTGTCTTAGGAAAGACAGTTTATTGTCGTAGGGGGAGACATTTTACAAAAGACGAGTGTTTAGTCAGCTTGCAAAGCAGTAATTTTGAAAAGTATGTAGACTTTGCGACAAGTCCTGATAGAAAGAAAAACCCGAGCCCAACACAAATTTATGTTACTGTCATTTCTGTATTGGTAATATTCGTAATATACATAAGAAAAAACCTGTCCTTTGCTTTCCGTACAATAATGTACAAGAATTTCCATCAAATGATCTTATTAATGTTATCTCATGTTCTTATTTTTGATTCCCATCTCTTCTAGATTAAGTGCTGATTAATAATAGCTCACAAAAATCTTAATTGATCAAAGTGGCATTTAAAAACAAAAAACATAATCTTGCATGCGAGATGCCATATTGAATTTAAGCGCTAGATTGGCTAATATTACGTCTATTAATTGTATGATGCTTGGCCGACTACCATAACTGGAGCAAATCATCAATAGTTTAAACAGCGAATTAAAAAGAGAAATAAAAGGATTAGCGTTTTATTTCATCAAATTAATTTTTAATCATTGAGAATATCTGGAGCATGGATTAAGAAAATATTTAAGATCAAATCATTCTGTGATCTCGGTTAAGAAACCGATTTCTGTTCAAAGGTGTGAGGTATGACAAAATAAAGCAAAATTAAACGTAGGTGCTTTCATTACCATATCTGATATTTACGACCTCGGCAAATGAGTATTTAGGAAAAATAAAAGTATAAAGCGTATTATAATATTAATATACATGTAGAGACCTGCGGTGAAGATATAACAAAACGAAGAATTAAAGACCCTGAATTATCAAAACTAGCGATCGGATAGTAAAGAAGCTATACAAACAAAGAAAATAATCTGGTGAAATTGAAAAGCATTGAGAGGGCAAATGAGTCAAAATAAAATTAAATGTAGTAATTTGTGCGTCATAAATCTGCTTTCATGTTCGTACGTATCAACATTGACGTAAATGTCTAAATAAGTTACTGAATTAACGAAATCTCTTGCAGTCCTAGAGTTATAAATAGTTTATATCGATTTATTCTATATTATTTTTGGTATAGTATCCTTTAATTTGCCTTAATTTTAAAGAACGTTTGTACGAGAAACATTCAGAGTTAAACAATACGATAAATATTTTTTTTTTTTTATCAAGAGAAAGAATTTGATCAAGTAAATAATGGAAAAAGATACTGCAATGAATTCGGCTCTATCAATAGATAATAAGTTAATCCTGGGTTATGGTATTGCATATACAGTATTAAACTTAACCAAGAAAGAAACTCATCTTCCCCAGGCAAGTTTCCGATCTTCTACAGAGCTCGTTTCTTATCAATAACTCATATTTTCCAAAGCTCTGCATAATATTACATTGATTATTTAAAGTCAACATAAAATATTATTCGTATGTAGATATATGTAATGCCATAGAAATGATTAAATGTTTACAGATAACAGGGTAAAACGAAATAAACAAGATACGCATTTCTAGATAAAAATGAAGTATTATCATCTTAATTTGTTTGATTTAGAAAAATGTGGCGAAAAGGTTGAGTGGTAGACAGAAAATAAATACAATATTGAATCAGAATAATTTATACCCAAGACATTAAACTCATTATTAACGGCGTATACTACTCCACCCTTAACAATGTATAATGTAACTCATTCATTCAGACAAATTAATCTAAAATCTTGTTTGCTGAAAAATGCATAGTCATTATGAATGTCTAAGGTATATAAATAGTCAGAAATAATCGTCTGAATGTTTCCGTAAGGGGGTTTATGCAGGTATAATATATAAAATCCGACGTATATGTGATTGAAAGTATATCTAATAATATTTCCTGCTTCAACAGACGCCGCACATCAGATATTAGCACTGAATCGGTGAGAGTTTCATTACTTTAGCTACCACCACTTCATTTGTCATTGTCGAAACTACAGCTTTAAACAGCAAATACTAAACATATGAGCATATGAGTGTATGTGAACATGTGTATAGATAGATAAAAAGATACATAGACACACACACACATATATATACACATACATATACATACATATATGTATATATATATATATATATATATATATATATATATATATATATATATATATATATATATATATATATATATATATATATATATATATATATATATATATATATATATATATATATATATATATATATGTATGTATGTATGTATCTGTGTATATATATATATGTAAATATAAATACATATACATCTGTAGCTTAAACGGATAGCTTAAACGATTGTTTAAATTTACTTCCTCCCTACATTGCCTGAAATCACATCATTCCAATATAGTCACGACGCGATTACTTCTGTGTTTATCTTTTCTACAATTTTGAGATAACATGATATCTAAGAAAAGTGATTCATGTACGAAGAAAATAGAATTTTGCAGAAGACCGAATATTGGAAGCCTCTTTCCACCATGATACTGAAATATGCCTGGACGGAATATGTGAGGTCCTCTGTTGTTCCTGGTTGAAAGCATTCAATGAGAGAATACGATATCTCAACGGAGATCTGTGATCAATTTTAAATATTTCACTTAAATTGTGACTTTGTCATACCAATCGTATAATGATTAGAATCAGTATTTTGTAAGAAAATCTTCGAAAATAATGTTATGTTCCACAATATTAACCCGTCAGTTATAACATAAACAAAACTTGTTTAATCTCGATAAAAAAGGTATTGAATTTGAACAATCTTAAGACATCAAGTTTCATTCCGTGGTCAAATTTATTTTGAAATAGAGTTGCGAATTTGCACATGGCTCATACACATTGGTTTTGTGCATAATATGAAAAACAAGTTCTAGTATATTTTGGAGGTATGTTTACTCCATCTCTTATATAACTCCATGTAACTTCATTGTATTGTAATATTGGTTTCAAATTTCGGCACGAGACCAGCAATTCTACGATACTTATTTTATCGACTCCAAAATGATGAAAGGCAAAGTCGGCCTCGATAGAATTTGAACTCCAAACGTAAAGACGGAGAAAATGCATCTGAGCATCTATCTTGTCGGGAGTAGTGACGATGCTGCCAGCTCACCGCCTTATTATATTGTAATACAGCCAGCAAGTGCAATAACATGTAATCTCCTCATATTGTTTCACAAACTAGGTTACAGGAAAATGCAGTCATATCATTAATGTTCCTCTTTAAAAGCTGTACTTTATTCTGAGGGGTAATTATTATGAAGAGAGATTCAAAATGCTTGAAGATTTGGAGAAAGAAATTCGTTCGGTGAATATGCGAAGGGATAGACGCATGGAGATTGATAAGACATATGACTATTGGTACAAAATGACTGAAATGTGGCGGTATGAGACCGGGCAACTCAAAGAAGTAGGGAACTTTATTACATTAGTAGAAAAGCCACAGATTTAAGATACCAATCCTATTCATCAAAGGTTCCAGCTTGCCTGAATGTGGACCTACGTATTTGTGTGCGCAGCATCAGAATCGTCCGGATCGCGGGAGCAATGATTCGTTCTAGGATTCACCTGAGGCCTACTGGCTAATATCGTGGCAAAAAGTGAAAGTAAGCTCATTCAGCAAATAATTCATACTTTATTTGATAGTTAACTGTCTATTTTTTATATATGGTAACGAATGGGAATTACTACAGAGGCGCGTAAAGAAAGATAATCTGAACAGTCATTTTATCGACCACAAAGAGATGAAAGTGACATTTATTTTAGCAGACGGTTGAAATTAAATACTAAATACTCTATCACTTCATACTTTTTGCTAATTTAATTGCCACTATATGAAAATCGCCAACACCAGATCAGAAGCTGACACATATACATATATATCTATCTATCATATATATATACATGACATATAGATATATTTCACAAATACAGGCAGGCATAAGTGCACACGCACATACATAGATACAAACGTACATACAAACTTACACACATATATACGTATTTAGTATATATACGTATAAGTTTGCATATATATCTACATCTATGTATCTATATATCTAAATATACACATACATACATTCCTGCACACACGTATATATATATATATATATATATATATATATATATATATATATATATATATATATATATATATATGCAATAAAACATAGTCTCTTATGAATGTATTACGTCTAAATTAAATGTTGCAATAAAGAGACATTTTAGATTTACCAGAAATCATTACTGACATTTCCCAATATATCACCACTAGAATTTGTTGGTGGCATTTTCGAACATTAGCAGAAAAATTGCAATTTTGTTAAAAAATAAAAAATTGAAAAATTTATTGTAAAAAACATAATTCATTGCTCTTCACATACAAATTAAGTATATGGAACAAGTCTATAAAAACAATTCCAATAATGCAAAACCATTCAAATTTTACTACAAAAGATTTACATTTATTTAACGGTAGGCTAATCACGTGACAACTTGTCTATTTCGAGCATATAAGAGCATACAAAATTTAATATCAGGAACTCTTTTGTGAAGTTATAATGTGCAAATTTTACTAAACTTAATAGTTACAAATTTTGATGGCATGTTTTTTGGCCACATTGGAATCTTTCTTTATTTCTTTCACTCTATCTTTTTGCCTTTCTATCTATCTATATATTATATATATTGCATACATATATACAAGTATACACATACACACACAGAGAAACATATATACATATATATATATATATATATATATATATATACTAATACATCTGTTAGTTGTCTACACTAGCTGTCTTTCTCTTTTGTTTTTTGTGAATTCTCCCTGTTTATATATATATGTATATATATATATATATATATATATATATATATATATATATATATATATATATATATATATATATATATATATATATATATATATATATATATATATATATATATATATATATATATATATATATATATATATATATATATATATATATATATATATATATATATATATATATATATATTTGAAGGTTTGGAGGTGATGTACAGAAATCATATAGAAAAAAATTAAGGTACTCAGAAACCTGGATGTTTGTACATTTACAGATTTTTATTAATGTCACATATTAAATGAAGCGGTTTTCACCTAGTCGTGTAGGTTTTTCAAATTATATATGTGTATATATATATATATATATATATATATATATATATATATATATATATATATATATATATATATATATATATATATATATATATATATATATATATATATATATATATATATATACATATATATATACATATATATACATACATATATATATATATATATATATATATATATATATATATACATGCATATGAATTATATATATAGATATAGATATATCGACATACACACACACACACACATATATATATATATGCATATATATACATGTTCGTTTATTCTTTTAGTTGTTTCAGTTATTTAACTGCGGTCATGCTGGAGCACCGCCTTTGGTCGAAGACATAAACCCCAGGACTTATTTTCTGTAAGTCTAGTACTTATTCTATCACTTACTTTTGCCGAATCACTCAGTTACGATGTCGTAAACACACCGACATCGGTTATCAAACGATGGTGGGTGGGGAAGACAAACTCTGACATACAAACATATACATATACGTCTACCAAATCCACTCACAAGGCTTTGGTTGACCCGAAGTTATAGCAGAAGACGCCGAAGCTCCACAAAGTGGGACTGAACGCAGAACCATGTTGTTGGGAAGCGAGCTTCATACCACACATCCACTTCTGCTCCATAAATATACATAACGATCTAGAGATAGAGAGAAAGAGATTCATGTTTATTAGCATATATCAACATATAACCATTTATATGTATATGTGTATATATGTATTTAGTCTGTCTCTTCCCCCTCTTGCTCTCTTCCACTGTCTCTCTCTCTCTCTCTCTCTCTCTCTCTCTCTCTCTCTATCTCTATCCCTCTCTCTCTCTCTCTCTCTCTCTCTCTCTCTCTCTCTCTCTCTCTCTCTCTCTCTCTCTCTCTCTCTTATATGTGATATGTGTATAGTTTGTTCTCTACTCCTGAGTTATATGTTGTATAGTTTTTTTTTACGTATGCCGTGTAGTTTATATTTACATATCCAATTAGGCGTATGTTGAGGAAGACACATCTAACTTTTAAATATATATTAGAGAAATTGCTATGGCTAGTCACATGAAAAAAAAATGTTCCATTTTGTGGAATAATAATCGTCACAAGGAAGTTATTGATGTGTGTGATTGTATGGAAGCATCTGAACAAGCAGTAATTCCGAAGAAATACATGTTTCTTTGAGATGTATACACACAGGTATGTATCTTTATAAATATATATGTGTACAAGGATCTATGCATGAATATAAGTGTAGATATAAATAAATATATATATATATATATATGTTTCTGTGTGTATGAATATGTTTGTAAATGTGTATGTATTCATACTCACATACACACACATATCCATACATATACTCGTATATTTATCATTTATTCTATCCACTGCAATTACTCATCAAAGCCATTACAATGTTTCGTAATTGGTTTTACTTTCTTTTCTGCTTTCGATTAACACAGTAGGTGATTGCGTATCAATTTACTCTTTTATTCTTTGGATTTTAAGTCGTTTGACGGCGCCCATGCTAGAGCACCACCCTGAAGGAATTTAATTCAACAAATCGACACCAGAGCTTATTTGTTAAGCCTTTGTACTTATTCTATCGGTTTACGATTCTAAAGTACGTACTTGTTGATATTGGAGATAAGTACGTTTAACTATTCCTTATTCTTCAGTATGTGGTTTTATACGAGGCCTGATCAATAAGTATCCCGACTGTTGCCATAGTAAAGAAGGTAAAGCACACAATGTAAAGCCGCTGGGCAAAGATTGACCTCGAACTCTGTTGGGCATGCGCACTAAGGTTTATCATTGCAGCTCACTTCCGCCGCTATTTACAGCAGTCCTTGTGTGGACGATGTGTAGCATGTGGTCGTCGCACTGACCATGACTGAAAAAGTTGTCATTGTAATACCTGCTCTAAAGCCAATGCAAAGTCGTAGAAAGTGTATGAGCCGCACACAAGTGTACGAGTGGTCCATATATTTCCACGATGGCCGAAAACATGTCGATGTTGACGAAATTTGTGGGAGATCCGCAATCAGCAGAACTAAGAAAACATCGCAGATATGCGTGCAGCTGTGACGGAAAATCATCGAACCACCATCCATGATATATCAGGTGATGTGCAGATTATTTACGTTTCAGTTGAGTCCATTATCACTAAAGATTTGGGTATCTGACGTGTATCTCTCAAGTTTGCACCAAAACTGCTTTCGGCTGACCAACAAGACAGCCGGGTTTCAGATGCACAATATCGCCTTAATTGTGTCGAGAACGATGAGAACTTTTCTTAAAAAACTTGCGTAGGCATCTGAACAGGCACCACCAAGATTTTGGCAAAATTCGATGCAGATTCTCTACTCCACTTTCTTTGTCATAGTTAATGCGGCGATCACACGCTACACACCTTCCTTACAAGCACCGCTGTAAATAACGGAGGTGAATCTAGAACGTTGAAACTTAGTACGTATACACAGCGGACTTCAAGATCAATTTTTGTCCAGCAGTTTTATTATGTGTGTTTTAGCTTCGTTACTATGGCGACGGTCCGGATACTTATTGATCAGACCTCGTATATCGATATTTATTAATAGCCTGAGTTAGTAGAGAGTTCTCTACACCTTTACACATTTGGCCCTGTTTTTTGTTATTATTATTATTGTTGCTGCTGCTGTGGCCGCTTTCTACCTGTAACCAAGTGCTAAACTAATAGATGTGTGACCAAAAGCGTCTGCTGCCATCATTTGCTTAAACGGCGCTTTTATTTCGGTTCTCTTCTACCTATCGTTTAGACTTTGTTTTGTAAAAAAAAATTGCCAGAGATTTTAAAAGAATTATTCCCATGTCTATAAACTTAATCCAGTGTCTACAAACTTACCTAATGGCGTGACAAATTATAGGTTACGGTCATGGACCTGTATCATTGAACGACTGCTGATATTCAAAAAGTGAGGTACATGACTCGGTTCTGTGTACAACACGAACTAAACAATGATCCGGAAGAACGCAGCTTCGGGAAAAATAATTCGTATGCCACGATTCCCACCGTAATGGCTGATGTTCTTTTTGTTGTTGTTGTTGTTGTTCGTATTGTCATCGATGGTGCTGTTCTTTTTTATGCATTTGTATTTACCCGCAAACCTTTTCAATGAGTGGTCCTGACATGAAATATGACCATTCTTTTTTTTACGAGAAGTGGATGTACTATTTATTTATTTATTTATTTGTTGCAATTATTAATCTGTTGGTTTATTATGTTGAGATACTTCTGTTTGCTCTTGTTGGCCACTTGAGAAAAACAAAAAAGAAATCTCAAACAGTGTTAATGGTTTTATACACACACACACACACACACAAACACGCATATATATATATATATATATATATATATATATATATGATTTTGATACTGATAGCGTTATTGGTAAATAAATATTTATCTAAAAATCTGCATCTATCGTCTCCTCGTATATTTCAAGTGAAACATATTCTTGTTCATTGTCTACTCTTAATTTTATTTTTCTGTTAACATCAATAAATCTTCTTCAAAAATCTGTCTGCTCCGATCACGTGATAATGTATTCATTGCGGACAGTATGTCTCTTCAGATGTTAAGTATATATATATATATATATATATTACATCTCGTACTTGACTATTCCTCTCAACTGAGCAATTAAACAAGAGATATTTAGAAAAGTTTTAGTTAAATCCCATTTAAAAGTTGAACCCGGAGGTATAGAAGATTGATCGCACACGCACAACAAGTTACACAGATATATACAAATATATATATGTATATATATATATATATATATATATATATATATATATACATATATATATATATATATATATATATATATATATATATATATATATATATATATATATATATATATATATACATACATATATAGGCAACAAACAAACACACACACACACGCACGCACACATATTTATAAACTACCTTCATATATATATATATATATAAAATTTACATTCACATATATGTCTGTGCATATACTCTGCATTCACACACACATATGTATATATATATATATATATATATATATATATATATATATACGTCGGTGTTTGTATGTGTTCGTGTGTGTACGTAAGTGTGTGCATATTTATATGAGCGAGCGTGTATTTATATGTACATACAATTGTGTGGGAGAATAGTTTTGTACACAAAGCATGGTGTATTCAGAAATAAACAACAATGACAAACATGTTTATGGCTTTTGACTTTATGGCAGCATCACTCTGTTGCTATTTCATTTGTGTGCCAAGCTATTTATACTGAATTATATGGAATCTGTCATGGGATTTGTTTGTGCTGTGCAATATAATTTTTGTTGACACAATAATCTGATCTTCAACCAGTGAGACAATCCAGGACAACCTTCATCTGCCTCTCCGTGTCTGCTTGATATCGATTATTTTTGCCGAAAGAAAATTTAAGCAAATTCTTAATGGCTTACTATAAGATTGCAAAAATATATATTATATTAGGATATTTTATATTTTTTTAAGCATGTAAAATGTAATGTCTGCAGCTAGCGTCAAACCTGATGACGATAATGCCGCGCCCGATTCTGTTCATAATGAATCCGAAAATGGTATATTATATAACTACAAAACTGCCATCTTCGATCAACAGACATCATCTATTATACAAACATACCGGTAGTAGGTAGCAGTTTGCCTATGTTAAATATTAAAGTTGCTGCAAATGTTTGAAGGAAATCATTGAGATCTTAATGGACAAACTTCTCGTAATTAGTAGAAGTGAGAACTTGTTGCAGTGTCTTCGTATTTTTTAGTTTGGAAGAAATATAGACTTGTCAGTTGAAAGTGGTGATGACTTCAATGTCGGAGTATATAAGGCTGCTATATTCGATTGTCACTCGTGATTCCTCTGATGCAACGCATGATATCCTTCCGTAATGAAAACACACACCATTCTCTTTTGGTGCCTTATAATTTAACACTCGGGTTCAAATTTTGGATCAAGGTCAGCCATTTTCGAGTAGGTGTTAAACCGATTTTATCGATTCCAGTGTTTAATTATCTTATTGACCCCCAAAACGACGAAGGGCAAAGTCGATCCTCGCGGTATTTGAACTGAGTACGTAAAGTCAGATAAAATAGTAGCATGCCAACGATTCTACCATTTTGCCGCCTTGCGACGGAAAATATTGAAAAGTAATATCACAGAGAAAATTTCCATTGGTTATCGAGGTGTACAAAATTTTCTTGCAACACGTATTGGTATCAGCAACTGATGGTTGTTAGAACGTAAGTAGAAAAATGTGTTATCAATATTTACATTTGACAAAAGCGTTGCTATCAGTAATATCAAATGATGCTGAGACTTGAAAAAGAAGAAGAAAAAAAGAAATCAGGAAGCAAGCATGATGGCAGTGAGCTATTTATCAAGCAGTTGCTTGATATCCCACTAAGAAAAACGTACTATGCGGCAGAGAATGATAGAATAAATAACATTTTGAGAGGATATCATGTTGTTAATAATCGAATAATTAATTCTCAGAGATAAGTAATATGTTATACATGAAAGTAGTACAAGTAGAAGTTTTAGAAGTTCTCTAATTATAGTTTCGATAATATTTTTTTAATTATAATTTGTTTTATTCTAGGAATTAAAATATTAGACAATTTTATGTAATGTCATTTGTATGTTCTTTCGGTGTATAGATATTCAATAAGTCATATACATTCTAACTATATATATATATATATATATAGTTATCGCCAAGTCAACATGGCAGTCCCAAAAATAGGACGAATGTTGCCGTTGATTAGCTCCAAGAGGCCATCGCCTCTCACTAGCTATGTGACACACGAACGTGTGTCCATTATAACCTTCAAACAGGGGAGGTCAGCCGCTTCCCCTTGCTGGTCTGGCATCTACAGACTAGTTTCAGGGTGTTTTCCCCTTCTGAATGTAGAGCAACCGAAACCAGCATATATACGCATATACACATACATATATATATATATATATATATATATATATATATATATATATATATATATATATATATATATATGTATATATATATATATATATATATATATATGTGTGTGTGTGTGTGTGTGTGTGTGTGTGTATATGTATGTATGTATGTATATACAGGCAAATGTCGACCGATGAGATTGAGCGGTCAACACCGCATTGGTGTATATATAGAATTTCTTTATTTGTGCATTAAGGCTACCATTCTTTTCATGCTGAGAAAAATGTCTTAATATATTAACATTCTATAGTAGAAGACATTTGCCTAAGGTGCCACGCAGTGAGATTGAACCCTGAATCATATGGTCTTGCAAGTAAGCTTCTTACCACACAACCACACGAGTAGTTTTTCAGCCACGTAGCTGCAGACATATTAGGGCACTGATGTGACGATGCTGTAGCCGAATGAATCAACCCCAGTACATCTTGTAAAACCTGGTGTATATTCTCTCAGCTCCTTCTTTTCGGAACCCCTAGAATACGCGGACGCAAACACTCCAACACTACTTCTGAACAGGTGGTGTGTAACAAACAGAAACAAGCTCACACGCACACACTGACACACAGGCACACACACACACACACACACACACACACACACACACACACACATTTGAAGTTCTTTACAGTTATCTCTTGTCATTTCCATCAGTGTTATAATAACAGTAGAGCAACCTACCTAATACTTACGTGCTACGTTTCTTTTCTAAGTTTCTCATAAAATGGTTTGACTTTACCGTGTATATAAGTGTGCCAAGACCTATGTATATATATATATATATATATATATATATATATATATATATATATATATATATATATATATATATATATACATATGCATATATATATATATATATATACATACATATATTTTGAATTGTATATGTGTGTGTATTTATGTATATAATAATTTTTTCTGGTTATTAGAAAGTGCTCGGTGTAGTAATATTGATTTTCATAATCCGCATATCGGCCAACATGTGAGTATTTAATGACATTGTTATAGCAAGAACAAAGATATTTCCATGCAAACTGACTCAAAATTGCACCATAATATTGATCTCTTTTCAGTAAGCACATATCTAATTTTGATACAATAGACAGTTTTTACTAAGCTGAGGGATACATTCACAGGTTTTTATATTACCAACGCTAGACCATTGAAAATATAACCCATTCAGATATAAACACTATCAGTATTTCAAAACAAGATTGATACATAATACGATTCACTCAAATAACACTAATACACGAAATAGCTATGTCTGAATTTATACTAGACTGTTACCCGTCAAATTTCAATAAGTTTTATAATACAATTTACCTACAATAGTTAATATCAGGAATTATGGCATCGATGTAATAGTCATATGTTTGTCTTTTCTCAAATATATTGGTTCTTATGAGTTGATAAAATGAATACAAATTTTGAAAACAATATTTATTACCTTAATCTCATTCCCTGCGGGGTTTCTACAACACTCTTACCCAACACGTCTTAATTAAAGATGCTGAAGGTTTGTGGCTTAGTTTAAAACGGTTATAGCTCGTTGAAGCGTTTTTCATGTTTATACATTCGTTCTTCAAATTTTACAAGTCTGTTAAAGTTGGCAAGCATCAGATCTCACTTTCTGGAATGGAAATTGCATCCGTGTGTATGCTTCCTATTACTATATGTGCGCTTTTATTTGTACTGTCGTGCTACTAGACTGTTATAAGGTCAACACTAGAGAATTGCTATTACCTGTTTGCTTTATGTATATTTGTGAAACTCTCATAAATTTGCATTTGAAGAGAATCAGCTTTCATTTCATTTAACAACGTGCCGAACCCCGCAATAACTGTCTTTTTATTGGAAGAATCATATAAATTTTACTGGAAATACCGTACATAACATTATAATATATTTTGAAGTGCTATTTCAACATTTCTAGGCGAATTTAAATACGCGCATATGAAAGGTAGCAAATTTACGGCCACATTTTGACATTTTCAGAACGTATCCTAGAAACACTTACGTCACAGTAGGATTTCTGATGTTACAGTGACTAATTCAATACAAAGACTAAAAGTACTTGCATTGACCTGCCACCATATGAAATTTAAACTTTGTACCAATCAAGCCTGTGGGAAATAGGTCTAAGATGTAATTAATTAATTGAAATTTCTCATTTCTATAATTTTCCTTATAACATGTGCCGCACGACAATTCTTTATCCCATTCATTCTTAACCTCACTTTACTGTCACTGTGCGATGTAAATTTTGACTGGAGACTGAACCAACAAACCATCCAATATTTGAACTGCATTAAGGCAGACAGAAAGGCAGACAGAAAGACAGAAAGACAAAGGGAGAAAGAAACCGAGTTTAACATTGGAAATGAGAGATGGAATTAAGAGGAAATAGATAGTGAGAAAAGACTGACACTGAGGGAGATATTGAACTGTTTTAACATCTCTGATTAGTCGCACGAACGTCTCTTTCCCTATGGTGAAAGATTGTTAATTGGGTCAATTGATACGTCACATCTCTTAAGTGAACCACGATATGGAGCCTATATCCCACAAAATAATATCAACATGCACTCTCCCTCAGACACAGATTGTCACACACACACATACATATATGGCGGCGAGCTGGCAGAACCGTTAGCACACCGGGCGAAATGCTTAGCGGTATTTCGTCTGCCCGCTACGTTCTGAGTTCAAATTCCGCCGAGGTCGACTTTGCCTTTCATCCTTTCGGGGTCGATTAAATAAGTACCAGTTACGCACTGGGGTCGATATAATCGATTTAATCCGTTTGTCTGTCCTTGTTTGTCCCCTCTGTGTGTAGCCCCTTGTGGGTAGTAAAGAAATAACACATACACATACATGAAGCTATCATATTTCTCAAAGTTGCAATGTCAAAATTACTTGCCATAAATACGAACCAAAGACTCAAGCCTGGAGTTTAAATTATGTATAACAGCAGATTTTAGCAAATTGCATGCAGGCACAAATTGTTGATTTAAATAAAACAACAAAAAAATAGAACACTGATTAAATACTACACCAATTTCACTCTAGTATCATTCCATCTAGATATATACGTGAGTGTGGTCGCCTGTACGTTCCTTTGATTACTCCACATACATCCAGAGATCGTAGAATCGCTAGAACATGTCATTTAAATACCACCGAAGTCAATTTTACTTTTCGTCCTACCATAAAGTACCACGCAAGTAGATGGTATCGAGTAATTGCTAGCATAATGTCTAAAAAAGAAAACTTTTTCTTTTTCAATTCTCCTTTAGCCTGATTTTCTTAAAATGATAGACAGGGAGTTCAAACGTTTGTGACAGCGAATTTAATCATTTTTGCGTCCAAGTGAGACACACAAAAAAAAAACGGACAAAGAAAACGTGAATGAAAGATGAATGGTGATGTTACCGATAATATCTTGGAAGAAATTTCAATTAAAATCGACACATAAATTAATTATACACGAGTGAATTTATTGTGTACTGACTCTTTCAAATGTAAATTGTTTGTGTGTTAAGTAAATAAACTTTTTTCAAAGATAGAGCATCTACCATATTCCTGAGATTTGTTTTCTCATCTTCTCTAAAGATAATTTCATCTGCACATTATATTTCCACTCAATAATGAAATGTCACTCAGTGCATTTATGCACACTAATTCCAATGATTCCTTTGTGAGGTGCATTTAGTATATTCATTGAACAAAGCTTAAAAAAAAATTAAAAGAACACAACAATATATATTTATAATTCATTTATTGATTACTTAGAAGACAAATAAGAAACAGCAGTGGTTGATTCAAAAATATTGTGAAAGTTAGATTTGAAAGATTGTGAGTGATTCTTTCAATCCTAGCAGCATATACATAGAAATAAAATTAGCAACTCAGTTTTTTTTCTAAGTCAGTAAAATTTCAACATACGTATCCATATACATTTTCACTTATATTTGTGCTTGCATATTTTACTCATGTGCATATGTGTGTGCATATAATACTGTAAGTGCATAGGTGTGTTCCATACGTTTGTTCTTACATGTGTTAAGATTGATAGAGAGATTACTCAGGTTAGGGGAAAGGAGAGTAGAGAAAGTGTAGATGATAAATCAACAGTTTCGAGCAGTTTGTGCACTGGATTTTTTTCCTTTTTCAATACAATGTTGTATGAGGTTTCTATAAGCAAAGCAAATATGTATTCGGAATCTAGTGAACATAGGAGACAAAATATCATACTGAACGCATTTGAATATAGAAGAGAGACGCACACATAAGTAGATCTGATACATAAATACATAACTATTATAAGCATGGGAATATAGTTAAATATATATACCCCATACATAAATACATATATACATACACACACACACACATACACACACACACATATATATGTGTGTGTGTGTGTGTGTATAACTTGGATGACACATGTCCTATAAAAGGACATAAATCGTAGTAGATGAAAATCTGCCTATATCACGTAATTTCAGTGTACTACACTTCTTCAGTCCCAGGTTTCTGGTAACTCAATAACAGCTAAAACGCCATAGGAAATAGTGTAACAGTGTTCTTTCAGTCATTGGTGTTGCACATAGCAACCAAGTTTCTTGATTATGATTATTAGCGACAGATTTGCAACATCAGTGATCGAAAAGCTTAACTTACTCTATATACTGTGGCAGCGAGATTTAGCTGGTATGCGATCAACGCACGGACACCTGCCTCTGAAGACGCACAGTACAATGTGCACTATAGTACCATTGTGGAAAATTTTATTCTGCTGCTGTATATCTTTATATTTGTAGATCTATGCAGCTTGCGTCGGTAACAGAGTACATCGTATGACAAATAGCACAGCTTTCGGTTTTCAAACAAGTCAAGTCAGACAAAATGATTGCCTATTTCATAGTAATATTACTACAGCCGGTAATAATTATGTATTTGTATGTGGCTGTGTGGTAAGTAGTTTGCTTACCAACCACGTGGTTCCGGGTTCAGTACTACTGCTCAGAATCTTGGGGAAGTGACTTCTACTATAACATCAGGCTGATCAAAGACTTGTGAATGGATTTGGTTGACGGAAATTGAAAAAAGCCCGTCGTATATATATGTATATCGTTGTGTATATGGTGTTTCACCCCCCCCCCCCCCCACCACCACCACCATCACTTGACAACTGATGTTGGATTGTTTGCGTTCCCGTAACATAGAGGTTCAGCAAAAGAGACCGATAGCATAAGTACTAGGCTCACAAAATGTAAGTCCTGGGGTCGGTTTGCTCGAATAAAGGCACTGCTACAGCATGGCCACAGTCAAATGACTGAAACAATTTATATAAGTTTGTATGTATGGAAGAATAAACATTGTTTATCATTTCCCTTTCGAGAAAATTTATTAAAATGTGTTTTACATATTTATTCATCACTCTACCATGTCTCTCCGTCTCTCTTCCACAAAGTATGTGTCTTTCCTTACATGTAAATATGTGTGTCCGTTTGTGTGAGTGTCTCCTCTCTGTGTGAATGTGAGTGTGTCGTGTGTGTGCATGTGTGTGTTTGTTCATTCTTGTGTGTGTGTGTTTGTGTGTGTGTATTTTCTTGACCTACCATAATTCGTATTCCATCTGTACTAAATACATACAAACATATTTTCTCATGTTATAGTCTGGTGATACATCAGTATAACGTTGAAGACTAAAATGAATGAATCGTTCTGCTAAACATACTAATTTTGATGCTCTACGATTGTTTTCATATCAGTGATGTAAATTCTTAGAAAGTAAGACAGTAAATTTAATTTATCCAGATGGCAAGTGCATTAGAGACATGTATTTCCTAAATTGAATTCATATCTAAAGTTTTTCAATCACCATCGCTATCGTCATCATCTTCATCGTCATCATCATTTTCTTTCTCTGTTCATTACCAACATCCTATGGAAATACACAACATTTCCTTCATAACATGGCTTTATTTATTTCTTTCAAGAAAATTGTGTATATAAGTTTCTTTAACATCTGCGGAAACTGTTTAAGTTTTCTTTCATTTACGTAAATATATTCTTTTATAAATTTGTGGGTGGTTTCATTTCATATCACCAAGTTACTTCCTGTATTTACATAATTATAAGTTGCATAATTCATTCGCAGAAAAATAATACCGGAAAAATAATAAAATCAACAAAATATTAAATAAATATACCATTAAAATTCTTACAAGGCGCATTGGTCACTATCTTAGTCGTACATTTTTCTTTATTTTACTCTATCAAGCCATCTCTTCTGCACTTTCCCTCTCTCAGCCTGTATACTTGCTTAGACTTAACCCTCCTTCCTCCATTTCTTCTCCGACTAATGTTACACAGGAAGCAGATTTATATGATTTAGTTTGCAATGAATAAAGAAGAAATTCCAGAGCGGGCGAGGTTGGTAGGTCACGTAGACAAGTGTGTGCACTCGTTGCCAATATGGTTCATTTAGTGTTTAACATGAGCGCTCCAATTCAATTGCTGTTGTTAGAATGAAAATAAAGTAATTTGGAAAGAAAAGACAAATCAAATATATAATAAGGCGATTGGAAATGAATAAAAGAAAGGAAATAAGAATAGGCGAAATAATGAATGGATAACTGAATGAAAGAATAAATGAATAAATAAATCTAAGGAAATAAATGATTTGAATGCTACTACGAAATATAAATTGATTTGTTGTTCGGGTTTACAGATGAATATTTAACCTATATTCAGAAATCTTTGTAGAATTGTTGGTGAAGGAAGAAACCTAAAATTGATCTCGAGAGAAATAGTGAAGTAATGTATATATGTGAGAATATGTGCGTAGACGTAAATGTTTTGAGTAATTGTGCATGGCAGTCTACGTATGTACGTGTACGTTTGTTGTATAAATATATTTATTCTTATTGTAATATATAGTCTACACATATGCATGAGTAAGAAAAGTCCAGACATCATATTGTATTTAAACGTTTAAACGAGGAGTCTAGAGTGATATTGTAATGGAGAAACAAACATAGAAAAGCAGAGAGAAATTCCTACGAAAGTGACAAAAAGAAAATTTAACTCTTTTCCTGTTCGATAGATATTAAGCAGAATAGCATGACTCTAAACTACGTGAGTGTATTGTTAGTAATCGAGAAGCGATGTGCGGAGATAATGAATATGGTGAGAAATGTGTGAACATAAATGAACAATTCAACAAAGAACTGGAGGTGGAATTAGTTATTTTCTTTCAGAAATTTGGTAAGAAAACAAAATCATAGCAAAATATAAAACCGATTGTTTTATAGATATCTCAGCTAGACGCAAATCAAATATAACAAATTGTAGTCGGTTCTAGTCATCTTTAAGTTCAGTTCAAACAATCAATTTTAGATGTAAAATTCAGGAGAGCTATATACTGATATCTTCTTTTTTACATGTATATAAAAAAAAAAAAACTAGTTACAAAAATCTGGAGATGTAGCAAAGAAACTACTCGTACGCTGATTGTATTCAGTTACTACTTAATGGCGGAGCATTATACATATCAATCTATATAATTACATATACAATGCAAGCTACTGCAATATTTAATCGATCCAAGCTTTAAGTAAAATGTTATGAGATAGATAGATAAATAGATGGAGAGATAGATATAGAGAGAGAAAGAAAGAAAGAGAGAGAGAGAGAGAGAGAGAGAGAGAGAGAGAGAGAACAACTGCATACAATATACTCAGATCTATTAATAACAAATTACTGTTAACAAATTCCAGTTCTTTATGGATTTGATTGATTATTGGTGATATAAAATTTTGTTAAGAGTAAGAATACCTGTAAACCTACTTTTAAAAGTGGTCTGTTATATTATAATTTTAGGGTATTAGCTGACATTCTTTCAAAAATTCTCTTTAGTTTTCATATATGTGTTCCATTATTCCATGGTACAATCTGATGTACATAAAGAATATTAAGTGGATTTACATAGACTATTAATTTGGTATGATGAATGGAGCGATTTAAACTTTAAATATCATGGGTAATACAATTTTTCATTGTAATATATCTACACCTATTCTCTTAAATTTTATATTTCCAGAAAGGTTTTCTATACGTAGGTTTCAACATTATGCACATTAATATAATATAAAGGTAAAGTTGTCTGTGAGATTCGTTTACAAATATTGCCACGTTTTTCTTTTCCTTTTGTTTTTTTTTTCATTGTTATATATTTTCATTTCAAGTTGATATATATGGAACAGAAAGGTGAACAATTTCAGCCTTGGCCTATTATGCAGTTGATATGAGCACTGGGATTTATGTAAATGTCCTATCCAGCAGCTTATAAGAACTATTTTGGATGTAATCCGCATACGTCGGCCTCCCACAGAGTCAGCAATGTTGTGTAATAAAAGATTAAAACTATAGTGCGTTTTAGTACAAGTAATAACATATCTGTTATGACTTTATCTTTTTCGATAAATAAGATAATGTAATAAAATAAAAGCCTTTAATTGTTCCAATGTTCGAGCCTGTTTCAGTGAAAAAGGTTTCATTGGAAATTAGAAAATAGTCATGTTGCCAACATAAAATGTTTCCTGCAATCAATTCAGCGATGATTGCACGAACTTGTCAAAAATGGCGATATTTTCTTTCTGTTTTCTTCATGCATATGAGTATTAGTAATATGTATATACGATTCAGTATGTCTTCGGAATCGCATATTTTCCTTATTTACATCGGACGAATATTTGTCCTCATCTTGTTTGTTGTTAACACAACGTTTCGGCTGATATACCCTCCAGCCTTCATCAGGTGTCTTGGGGAAATTTCGAATCTGGGTTCTCATTCTCTAGGTTCGAAGTTTCTCCAAGACACCTGATGAATGCTGGAGGGTATATCAGCCGAGACGTTGTGTTAACAACAAACAAGATGAGGACAAATATCCGTCAAATGTAAATAATGTATATAATTCGTCATCTCTTAAATATAGAACTGTACTGCATATTTTGTTATGTATTATATTTTCATGAATGAAATATATATGTGTGTGTCTGCATACTCTACAAAATTCCTCCATATGTTACACAGCAGATCTGTTATAGTAATTATTGTATCATATAAAGTAGGACGTATTAAAGAAGCTTCTAGTTTTTCGTTACTGAAGATTTGCTTTGTCAATTCATCTTGAAACGTTAAATTTTGCACACCATATACGTGGTGGCCTGCATCCAACGATTATATAGTAGTTAAATTAATTTACTATTGTTATTAATCCGTAACGAAACGGTTTACGTCAGCCTGTATCTTGCATATCCTCCACCTACAAGCTAATCATATACTTAATTGGTCTTCCACACTTTCGGTATTATGATGAGAAGCCGTTCTTTATCAACAGTTGGGAGGAAGGAGTTTTGCATTGATATAAAAGCAGGACAGTATTGGATCGTTGTGAGTTCTGACACAAAAATACAAATTCTGCATTCGAGAAAACTGCTCACAAAGGCAGGTCAATGTTTTTCAACATGCATGCCCATTCTTGTTCGCCTTCAAACATAAGCCAACTTGATATTTTGCAAATGTTGAGAGACAAATATCCTGCTTCATTTATTTTCCTGTTTCTACCACTGTGATAGCGTATGTCATTCTAAACTAGCAGCAAACGTATCACATAATTTACAACAATCCAATACGGCTTCTAAGTGGCATGCAACTAAATCCGCTCGGGTTCAATACAAAATGAAGATTGAAGAATTTATTTATTGAGTCCTTCACGTTATTTCATATTATTTGAAAGCTCAGCCTGTTCCAGCTCCCCTGCTATAAATCGAAAGCAATCAAACTCATCTTCACAGGGAGTCAACAGCGTAAATTATCTGAAAGTATCACAGAAGATTTATGTTTTTGTCTATCGAACAATAAACTAAATTTTATATTCCACGAATTACAGTCTGTTTGATTACTAAACATTTAATTAAGCGATATAGTGTTGAGTATTATCAAGCTATTTGCTGTACGAACGCTTGTATATACGTGTGTGTGTGTGTGTATGTCTATATGTGTTTGTGTGTGCGCGTGCGCGCTTGCATTGATATAAGCATAAATACATTTGATGAAGCTATAGGATGTTACCCAAAGATTGAACTATCAGTCTACCACATCTTAAAGCAGAAACAACTGTAAGCTAATGAAGTTCATTACATAACATTTTTGTTTTTTCGGTGACATCTTTTTATTTCTCAACTAATATTGCGTTCCGGACCATATGTATACTAAGTTCTACACCAGATTATTAGCCTCGCTATGCCTAAGCGAAATATTAATATATATTCATTCATATATATATATATATATATATATATGTGTGTGTGTAAATATATATGTATATATATATATATATATATATATATATATATATATATATATATATATATATATATATATATATATATATATATGCGTTGCAGAAGTGTGCTAAGTCTATTACAGGCATGCTGATATCTAGTTACGGTGGATTACATATGTAACTGAAAATCAACTCCCATTGATGGCGAATTGATTTTCATCTGTCAAGGGTCGATAAAATGCAGTATCAGGAAAATAATAGCAACGATAATATTCAGTACATCCTTATTACAACATCTTAGTTCTTTTGTTTAAGTAAGTAGTAATCCAATCGTAAGGAATAGGAATGATAGAAATTTAAACTCCACCCAACAAACAAGTTTTAGTTTAACATATCGAGAGTGAAAAACAATAAATTAGAAATTATTTTAACCTCGAAACGCATTAAACCAGAATATTCAAATTAATTTTTTCAAGCAGTTTCTTTTGAATAAAATGCTTGTGGCACAATGATAAAAGGAATGTCGTCCCTTCAGACCTTTTCAAAGAGTTTCATTTAAGAAGGAGTGGAATCTTTAAGACCATATTGTAAACGTAGTAATGAAGTTTGTGAAAAAAAGATGGTTACAGTTAATGATGCACAAAAGTCACTTTGTGGTGTCAAACCAAATGATTGTTGTCGTCTATTAAGCAGGAACTTGTAGTCGTAAATGAAATTCCTGACAGTTTCTTTAGAGAAATTCATTCAACAGTGTTTATTTTACCAACATTATGGTAAAATCATACTTGTTTAATATCGGTGCGTTAGGAACATGCTCGTAAAGACACCGTTCTTTTTAATCACAATATCACAATAGCACACGGTGCCGACAAGACTATAATAACAACGAGGCCAAGCTCCTTTAATTGCACAGACAATTCCGTGACATGTAACTTCACAAACGACTATTCTAATTAATGTACACCTAGGAAAGGAATTAGTTAATATATTGACTGTTTAACTGAAATATTTAAACATCTCTTATCACACTTAGAATATTCTCTTATTAATGGCTTCTCTTATTTAAATTTCTTAGGTGAAGTGTCAATGCTTCTGATAAACCAATTTAATTTAATTTTCATTGCATTCCCACCTTATCAGTGCAGTATGGTCTCACATTGCGCTGCGTTAATTCGTATGTATAGAACTTTACTATCAAGTGCGTGCATTCATGTATATGTAAAATAAATGAAGGTTCGACATCGACGTATGCAGAGACATAAACTCACAATAATATATATATATATATCTACATATACACACACACGGATTTACATATGATATCTATACTAGATATAAGTTATATTTATATCATGCATGTGTGTGTATGTAAACATGTATACACATATGTAGATATGTGCGTATATATCTATATGTATATTTGTATATATATATATATATATATATATATATATATATATATATATTATATTATATTATATTATGTATATATATATATATATATATATATATATATATATATATATATATATATATTATATTATATTATATTATGTATATATATATATATATATATATATATATATATATATATATATATATATATATATATATATATATATATATAATATATATATATATATATATATATATATTATATTATATATATGTACATATATATAAATATATATATATATATATATATATATATATATATATATATATATATATATATATATATATATATATATATATATATGTATGTATATACATATATATATATATATATATATATATATATATATATATATATATATATATGTATGTATATACATATATATATATATATATATATATATATATATATATATATATTATATATATATATATATATATATATATATATATATATATATGTATGTATATACATATATATATATATATATATATATATATATATATATATATATATATATATATGTATGTATATACATATATATATATATATATATATATATATATATATATATATATATATATATATATATATATATATATATATATACATATAATGGGCTGTCAATTATCGATCATATGTTATTACTCATTTGAGTGTATATATATATATGTATATATATATAATATTATATATATGTACATATATATATATATATATATATATATATATATATATATATATATATATATATATATATATATATATATATATATATATATATATATACATATACTCAAATGAATAATAACATAAGATCGATAATTGTCAGCTCATTACAGCTGTTTCTCACGCATCTTTTTCATAGAAGAATGAGAACATTACTGCATTACAAAAAACCTTAATCGTTTGATGAAGCATAATTTTCCAAGCAAAAGAATATCCCAAGAATACAGCAGGGACGTGGCTGAAGTCTGTTGAGGCCATCTATGCAATGTTTCATCGAACGATTACGGTTTTTTGTAATGCAGTAATGTTCTCATTCTTCTATTAAAAAGATGCGTAAGAAACAGACCAAACATTTATCCATCGTATGTTATTATTCACATGATTATAATACACTGAGGAGACTTACGACTTGTCGGATAACCTAGAACAGGGATTCGCAACCATCGTTTATCTATGTACCCCTTTGATTACGATTTTATTCTGGTGGACCTCCAAAGCAAAATTCCTATTTTGCTTTTCACACGTTAGCTTGCGTAGCTTGAACCATGTAAAATGCTTGAGTAAGAATCCTAGCTGGTTCTTGCAATGCATACCAATACATACAAACATCTAAAGCAAAAAATTTTCAGGAGCCCCTCAAGATCTATTGTGTTTTCCCCAATCTATATTGTTACGTAGAACCCTTCAAACTTCTAATGTCGACTCTCAGGAGCATATGGATACTACTTGAGAACCACTACCCTAGAGTATACAAAGAACGTAATATTCAACGTAACGCGTGCTTTGACAAGCCCCAGGGCATATAATAATCATAGGAATGGTTTTCTTTGTGTACACAACCGGAATATCCTATTTGATACTTATGAACTATAGGGTGGAACCAGGAACCACACGTTTATCCAACCCTACCCGGTGCATATCATTGCATGTACCTGATCCTATCTGATCCGTCATGTTACAATGCATATATACACATACATATAAACATACACAAACACATGCACACGCACATGTGTGTGTGTGTATATATATATATATATATATATATATATATATATATATATATATATATTGTAGTTTAAAATTAATGTAAGCTATATATATATATATATATTATCGAGCACGTACTCTTCCGGGCAAATATGCAAACGTAAACAGCTACAATCATATATTTTTGAATAGATGCACAATACTAACACAATTACATACTTGTTCTTAAAGGATAAATTTACAAATGTTTTCTCATAAATGCTTTTGTACTGTAGGTTCGTTTCTCTTTTTTCGGCCTTCTATCAAATCCTCTGCAGTGCAAGTTCCTAAGAAAGGAAGCAATGTTATTATCGATTGGAATATAAAAACAATTTGTATTTTCTCAATGAAAGAAATATGCAACTATATTTAAATAGAATTCATTACCGTTGAATCTTAACTTCAGTGGTGAGTAACATGAGAATATTATTATTATTATTATTCAGTAGTTTTATTTTTATTTTTATAACGTGCTTTCACTTCACTACCGAGCGCAGCTCTGTGCGCCTTGGGTATGTGCTGTGGTTTGCTGTGGTGCTCTTATGTTTACTGTATTGAAAGTGTTTTGCGTAGAATGTGTGCAGTACCCAGTAGTGCAATTTTCTGTATGTTATATATATTTGTAAGTCCTGGTGTTTTTGTTATGTATTTGTCTGAATATTTTTTTATTATACCTAAGGCACCTACTATGATAGGAATTGTTTCTGTTTTTAGATTCCACATTCGAGTTATCTCTATTTCCAGGTCTTTGTATTTTGAAAGTTTTTCCATTTCTTTTAGAGAAACGTTGTCATCTGCTGGCATTGAAACATCAATTAGAAGGCATTTTTTTCCTTCATGATCTTTGACAACTATATCTGGTCTATTTGCCTTAATTTCTCTATCTGTGTGTATTGGCATATCACAGAGTATGGTTGCTTTCTCGTTTTCTGTGACCTTTTCTGGCGTGTGTTTATACCATCTTTTTTCTGTTGCTATTCCATAATGTTGGCATAGCTTCCAGTGTATATAGGTCCCAGCTCTGTCGTGTCTGTGAATATATTCCTTCTTAGCCAGGACTGGGCAGCCAGAGATAATATGATTTATTGTTTCTTGTCCATCTCCACATATTCTACAGTTACTTGTTATATTTCTTTTCATTATGTGTTTTTTGGTAATTTCTGGTGGGGAGGCTTTGGTCTTGTGCAGCAATTAAAAATCCTTCAGTCTCTGCTTTGATTCCTGACCTTCTCAGCCATTGCTGGGATTTTTCTCTGTCTATTTCTTTCGCATTTAGTTTAGCCCAGTATTTACCATGTAGGGGCTTTTCTTGCCATCGTTTTATCATGGTCCGTTGCTGTTCTAGTTTTAGTTTGGATTTCATTTGTTTTATAGCTTTTATTGTTTATTCTTCTTCTTCTTCGTATTTGTTAGGTAGATTGATTTCTTGTTTGTATTTGTCAGCTTCCTTAAATACTGAAAACAGTTTTTTGTTTTGCTCGTGTTTTGTGGCTATTTGTATTAGTTTCCCTTGCTTCTGGAGTAGGTATTTTTGCAGTCCTATGGTGGTTATTTTATAATAGTTTTCTAGCTGTATAAGACCCCTGCCACCTTCTGTGCGTTGTATATATAGCCTTTCTATGTCAGATTTTGGGTGGTGCATCCTATATCCTGTCATTATTTTTCTTGTTTTCCTGTCTATTTTACACAGTTCGTTTAGTGTCCAGTTAAGGATGTTGTAGCTGTAGCTTATAACTGGGACAGCTAAAGTGTTGATACCCATTATCTTGTTTTTAACATTGAGCTCTGTTTTTAGTATTGATCTAACTCGTCTATAGTACTCTTTCTTTATTTTTTCTTTCATTTGTGTATGTTGTATCCTATATAGTTCATTGACTCCTAAATACTTATATGGTTGGCTTTCGTCTAGTTCACTTATTTCATTGGCTTTATCTAGTGTTATATTGCTACTTTTTACTAATTTTCCTCTTTTCAGGGTTGCTTTGGCACATTTTTCTAATCCGAATTTCATTTCTATTTCCTTGGTAAAGCCGTGTACTGTCTGTAGTAGTGTTTCTAGCTCTTTGTCGTTTTTTGCATATAATTTTAGGTCATCCATATATAGAAGGTGGCTGACTGTTTTTCCATAGCATTTGTAACCGCATCCAGTTCTATTTAGCAATTCTGTTAAAGGTGTGAGTGCCAGGCAGAACAGGAGTGGAGAGAGCGTGTCTCCCTGGAATATTCCTCTTCTAATGGGGATGGCTTTCGTTTTCACAAGTCCCTCTTTTGTTTGGAGCTGTAGCACTGTCTGCCATTTGTTCATTGAGTGCTCTATGTATTTTATGATAATTGGTGCCACCTTGTTTATGGCTAGTGTTTCCAGAATCCACGTGTGGGGAACACTGTCGAAAGCCTTTTGGTAGTCCACCCAGGCCATACTGAGGCCTTTCTTCTTTCTACGGCTGTCTTCAGTTATGGCTTTATTGATCAATAATTGATCTTTACAGCCGTATGAGCCCTTGCAGCATCCCTTCTGCTCTTCTGGAAACAGGTTGTTATTTTCCAGGTGTTTACTCCCTCTCTGCGATATTATTGCAGTAAAGGCTTTGTAGATCGTAGGGAGACAGGTTATAGGTCTATAGTTTTGTGGTTTCTCCGTTTCCGTGGATTTGGGGATTAAGATGGTTTTACCTTTTGTGAGCCATTCAGGCATTGTTTCTGGATCTGCTATTATGTTGATAAAGTTTTCTGCCAGCTTTTTATGCATTGCTGGCAGGTGTTTTAACCAGAAATTGGGGATCTTGTCGTGTCCAGGTGCTTTCCGTAGTATACACCTATGTATATATCTACATATATATATATATATATGTGTGTGTGTGTGTGTGTGTGTGTGTGTGTGTGTGTGTGTGTGTGTGTGTGTGTGTGTGTTTGTATGTATATGATATATATATATATATATATATATATATATGTATATGTAAACCTATATATATATATATACATTTATATATGTATTTATGTACACATACATATTTGTATATACGTCCTGTACCCAGATATGCACCTATACATACAGGTGAATGTCGGTACGCACATACCTGTACGTATATATGCATATACTCATTTACTATTTGTTTTTACATGAGTGAACGCAGCGTCTCCAATTCGTAAGTAGTTTTCGTAAACTTATATTTTCCGACGCTACTCTATCTCTTTCTCTTCCTCTATCATTTTCCCCCTCTCGTTCTTCCTCTTTACTACTACGTATCTCGCTTTACCCCTCTCGTTCTTCCTCTGTTACTTCTACGTACCTCTTTTTTCCACCCTCGTACTTCCTCTCTTTTTCTTTCCCTCTCGTTGCTCACCTATTCTTCTACTTCCTCCCTTTGTTTCTCCCTCTACCACTCTCTCTATTCCCCTTACACCGGCATGGTCACATGCTTCCGGTCAATAATCCTTTTCTTCCTTGGCTATCGCCGAGCAAACACGCGAACTACTTCGTCCCTTTCAAGTTCGTGCCTCACAGCGTTCATACACACAAGTTTTCTCGTCTGGCCGTAAAGCTTTTTCTGTTCGTTTTCCTGTCTTGTTTTTTGTCCGCCACTACATTCCTCCATGGCAAGATTTAATTTGTGTATACAAATTTAATTTGCGGTCCATGGGAAGAGCCGTTTTAACGATGCGTCCTGCCCAGCTCTTCGAAACGCCGGTGTTAAAACGGGGGTAGCTGATGAAGTAGAATGTTCTCTATGTGGCTTGTGTGTTTTCTCGTCTACGTTTTGTTTGCAATGTCCTGTACCCATATATGCACCTATACATACAGGTGGATGTCGGTACGCACATACCTGTACGTATATATGCATATACTCATTTACTATTTGTTTTTATTTATATATATATATATATATATATATATATATATATATATATATATATATATATATATATATATATATATATATATATATATATATATATATATATATATATATATATATATATATATATATATATATATATATATATATATATATATATATATATATGTATATATATATATATATGTATATCGATAAGATCGTACTTACATGTTTGATTCTATGCATATGTATATGTATGTCTATGTATGGTCATATAGATGCAGTGTATACCTATGTTCGCCGGTTTATCATTTAAGGAAAATAGACCGCGTACTGTATGATCCTCAATTGCTTCAACGGAGGCATGTTTTATCACTCAAATGTCCCGCTGGTCCTCCTTGAATAATGTTGCACTAGGCACAATGCACAAAATAATAAACCTCTATGCACTCAGATTAAAAAAAAAAACAATTGGCACTGCATCTGCTTTATTTGGTTCGTGTATAGGATATACACCACTGATTCCACTAATTTAGTAGT
>NC_142935.1:27243030-27293030 GCF_046866305.1 Octopus bimaculoides
AAAGTAAAACTTGGCATATTTATATTTATCCTATATCATACGAAATCCAAATGGTAGTTTTTGCTATATTACATATACGGGAGAAGCGGCGTGAGATTTAGTATAAGTTGGAGTCAGCTGAAGATAGAAGTAAAGAAAGAAGTTAAAGTAGATAAAGAACCCTTGAAATTAACAAGTACTGGTGGATGGCTGATAAAATACTAAACGTTACGTAGTTCATATACAGTAAAACACATAACAAATGCTAGAGAGATGCAAACTTCTGTCATCCGTACACACGCGCGCGCCCTCACACGTATATTCGCACACAAAGACATCTCTAGAACTCTAGTATAAATTTTACTTGGATCCGGTACGAGGAGACAAAGATATATTAAGTTTTTATATATAAATACATATAAATGTTCACACACACACACACACACATACACATGCACTATATATATATATATATATATATCACCTCAGCAGTGGTCCTTTGCTTTCTTCTTTCTTATTTCGTTTCTCTCCTTACTAACGATCTGCCATTAGGAATACAAAATGGCAGATCGTTATTAAGGACAGAAACGAAGAAACAAGAAAGAAAAGAGAGAGAGAGAGAGAAAGAGCGAGAGAGACACACACATACTCAGGGTCTCCAGCAGAAATTTTGCAAGCTGGAACATGAACGGCTTTGATTACCATCAAGTATTCATAGATCCTTTGGTCTCTCGTCACCACCGCGATGTAGAAGCTGAACTTCCTCTCTTAGACACTGAATACATTTGGAGCTCTAATTTATTATTAGTTCTCTATAGATGTTCATCTCTAGTTTTAATGAGACGTTCACTTTCACTGGATAGCTGGTGTATATAGTAGTATGTGAATGTTTCGTATCCAATAGCAAATCTATTTTTATGTTTCGACCATGCTGGAGTTTTCATTGGAATGTTAAACTAGTACCACTTACTTTTAAATGAGTATATGCACCTTGGTACTGGTGTGCGTTTGATAAACAAACCTTCTTGTGAATAGCACTGTAAATGGCTTTGACAATACATTTATCACTCATGAAAATATATTAGCTCGCGGACATATTAGGGCAGTAGCTAAACATGACACACTCGACATTCATTTGGATAGGTTCTTTAGCTCTCCTTCTCTTCATGATGAATTATTCAGTAGCAATAGGCGCAGGAGTGACTGCGTGGTAAGTAGCTTGCTAACCAACCACATGGTTCTGCGTTCATTCCCACTGTTTGGCACCTTGGGTAAGTGTCTTCTACTATAGCCTCGGGCCGACCAAAGCCTTGTGAGTGGATTTGGTAGACTGAAACTGAAAGAAGCCATCGTATATGTATATATATATATATATATATATATATATATATATATATATATATATATATATATATATATATATATATATATATATATATATATATATGCATGTGTGTGAGTTTATCTTTGTGTACTTGTGTGTCCTCCCAACATCGCTTGGTAGCCAATGATGGTGTGATTACGTCCCGCAACTTCGCAACTTAGCGGCTCGGCAAAAAAGATCGATAGAATAAGTACTAGTAAACCTCGGTGGTATTTGAACTCAGAACACAGAGATGGACAAAATACCACTAAACTTTTTTTTCTAGTGTGCTAACAATCCTGCAAGCTCGCCGCCTACTTTCGGCTAAGCAATTGTAAAATATTTTTCGAAACTTGAATTAATGAATGTTAAATGGAATATTCTGTAGTTTTAAATTCTATCTGCAGTCGACAAAAGCAATAATGAACAATAAATGATGGAGTATATTGTATGGATATATGAACCTTTACGAATATATTGATATTATTTAGGTGGAACATGGATACTAACCTGACATGTGAATAAAGATTTGAATTATAGTATCCACTTCTATTTTTCTTAAATTAATATAGGAAAATATTTTTTAAATACTATTTCATGACATCAAACCAAGAAATGATACAAGTATGAACATTGAAAACTTCGTAAGATTGGAGATTTTACCGGTCAACACATAATGTAAATCAACATGTCAGTATTGATTTATAATAGTCTTAGTAAGGTAAACATTTATGTAGTTGGTAATATATCAGCAAAATACATATAAGAAATATGGGTCTCCCGCACGAGCTTCTGACACATTTCGACAAAGTCCATTAATTTAGTGCCTGAGTGCTTATATATACATTTAAACATACTTGCATACACACGCACACGTACACACACACACGCAAGCACACACACACATATTCATATATACAAACGTATGCTTCTTTGTATATATAATACATGTCTGCGTACATACACTGTGATTTTATCGTGTGTGTAAATACATAGACAAATATGTATGTATGAGTATATGTATATTCGTATGTATACTTCCTATCTTTGTGTGTGGCCATATCCTGATATGTGCGTCAGTGTGCGTGATAGTAAACACATTCATCGATTTTAAAGGTGACGAGTATGGAGTTTGGAAAAAAAGAGGGAAAAAATCTGTCGATATAATTGAACGTAACTTATATATGGAAGGCAACAATGATGCAGAGCCTGTGGATACGGCATTGAGCATTCTATTATTAAATGCTTTAATAATAGTTTCACGGTAGATTATTGATTTTTCTTCCCTTCCATATAATAAACACTTTAGAATTGAAATACTTTTGCACATTATTTATGGAGGAAAATGTTTCAATTTGATTTTGTGTTTATTTTCATTTTTGTTAATGTTTTTTTCTCTGTCGATTTTATTTATTTTATTGTTTTTATTCATTTATATATATATTTGCTTTAAATTCCTTCGGGATATCTTTTATGAATTGATCACAATTACTCACCAGAATTATGGAAACTAAAGTTTATAGTTTGCCAAGAGGTATTTTGTTATTGTTTGAGATATTTTGCCTGAGATTTGTATATATTAATTTATATATATATATATATATATATATATATAAAAAGACACCAACAATAACAAAGCGAAAACCTATCTAAAAACAGATATAGCCTATTTTCTCTCAAACACGTCTTAATATATGATTCTCTTCAATCCTTTCGCTAAAGAAAGATACAGAAAATCTTTCATGTGTTTTATGACCGCCAATATGTGTTTCTAAAGGAAAGTGTCTGCGTGTGAAAATGTTCGGAAATTTATGTACCCCTGTCCATACACTTGTAAATCAAATGCTGGTCTTAAGTACACGCACTCGCACGCGCACACATGCACACACACACACACACACACATTTACACATATATGTATATTTCCATGAATTTATATACATACATACAAGTATTAATGCTACTCGCTGTTAAATATATATATATATATATATATATATATATATATATATATATATATATTTAACAGCGAGTAACATTAATATTTGTATGTGACGAGTATTCGTTTGCAGTTTGGTTTATAAGTAAATAATATGTAAGTAGATACATAGTTGAGTGTGTATTTATATATATATATATATATATATATATATATATATGCATCGATACACACACGCATATATATCCATACACACACATGTATATGAGCGTGAAATGTGTTATTACTCATAGTATCAAAATATTTCTATCTGGAATTGCTTATAACAGCCCAAGTGATATTTGTTAGTTATTTGAAAGGATACACTTGTTAATAACACTGAACGGTTTCACAGATACGTAAATGCTTCATTTAACCTCACTATTACAATTGCTCTCTAAAGTTAATCTCTGTAGCGTTCTGAATTTCCAAATCAATAAGTAGTGCAGTGTTCATGCGAACCACGCTTTTGCCTATTTCTGCTTACACTTTGTGATATGCTTCTTCATGTGCCTGTTATCTGCCAGAATTTATAGGATGTCGATAATAGCAGAGAGAAAGCTGTCATTATTATACGACATAATTATTGCATGTATGCTATGTAAAAGATTCTTCTTTGAAAATGAAGATCGTTATTCATTGATGATTGATATTATTTGTAACTCATTTTCTTCTGAAAGTACAATAAAGAATTCGAAATATAGTTTGCTTCATTTTTTTATGTTTCCACTGAAGTTTTGCGACAATATAATTTATCAACCTGCTACTAAGTATATCTAAATGCATTATTCTTGTCTTAGAAAACTAGATTTGTTTCAAAGTGAAATATTCCAGTAATACCATTGCAACATTAAATTATACGTAACTGTATGCCAGCTTATTTAACGCATTAAACTGCAACTATTACACATCGTGAGAGAACAGCAATATTAGTAATTAAGTAAAATATAATTTTCTACTTTCTCATGCTTTTATAGGATATCCCGTCACATAAAAATTATTTACCTTCATTAGATACGTATAATTCTGCTGATATTCACTAAGATATATTTCACAGTACGTTAGGTATTTATACAGAAATGCCTGATATTCACTAAGATGTAGTTCACAGCACGTTACGTATTTATACAGACATGCATATATGTTGGTAAAGGACCTGGTTACGTTCTTCCACAGTTAATAAGCTAAGATAGAATTGAATATTTTTATTAAGACTGATTCGAATATAGGTTTGTTTAATAACTACGCATAAGTTATACACGTCACTTTATTCGTAGAACCTTACGCTACGAATACAAACTGATCTCATAAACTCTTTCTTCCAGCCTGTTTTCTCAAATATGTAGAGAACACTTGACTTTTTGTTGACTTACGTTAATTCAACATGACATGAAGTCAGTTGCAAATAAATGCAATGAACGTATCTGAAAAAATATGTGTCCTGGTACGTATTACATACGTCATCGCTGATAATATTCATTTGAACACTAAAATATTTTTGTTTGTTCGATTTATTCCCTATAATAGATTATATGTTTTACAATAGCCTCATTCTGCGATACAATTCAAATCCATTTAATCTTAAATACACAGGGAGTGCAGACAACTATAGCAGAGACAAATATTTATTTATTTCTGTTCCATATGTCCTGTCTAGTTTTCTCAGCCATTTGTTAATCTTTTATATCCTATTCATTAATATTCATGATTTTATTTGCTCTTGTTAGCAGTGAATTACTATTCCATGTAAGCTACTCTGTAAAAGTTAAGCTTCTACGGCTAGTTCGTAAATGCTTTATATCCTAATTACATCAATAGAATATGTAGTGCATTATAAAAATTTATTGATTCCAGATATACATCTTGACGTTAGGCATGTCAAGTAGCTTCAGGCCAATGCAATGTCTCTGTTTAAGTAGTCAATTCATCTATACTCAAGTTCATCTACTCAATTTATTGTGAATGTTGCTACCACGAAATTCCATTAAACATAGAGGCATGTTATACAACAACAACAACAACAACAACAAGGGCGACAGCAGCAACTACAACCACAGCAGCAACAATAAAATCATGACTACTACAGTAGAAGTTTTACTATTAATACCACCATTACTACTAAATAATAATAATAATAAATTTATATAATACAAATATAATAACGATAACAGTGGTAAATATATATATATATATATATATATATATATATATATATATATATATATATATATATATATATATATATATATATATCTTCGTGTGTGTATAAATATACATATATATATATATATATATATATATATATATATATATATATATATATATATATATATATATATATATATATATATATATATATACATATATATATATATATATATATATATATGGAAAAATTTATGAAAAATCAACAACAGACGAGGACAGGTGGTGTAAACAACAAGAGGATATATTAGTTTAACGCTCGGAAATAGAGAAAGTCTTTAACGTTTCGAGCTACGCTCTTTAACAGAAAGAAATAAGGAGAAAAACAAGGAGAAAATTTATATATATATATATATATATATATATATATATATATATATATATATATATATATATATATATGTATATATATATATATATATATATATATATATATGAAGAGAGAGAGAGAGAGAGAGAGAGAGAGAGAGAGAGTTATGGTACATTCTATTTAAGAACATAGTAGACTAGTGTATAACGCTCGTCCACCAGATTTACCTGTGCTATACGTATTCCAGGTTTGTGTTTGGGCATCTGTCGTGTGTGATTATATAATTGCAAATATTGGAGTCAAAAAGAAGGAGTGCAGTTGCACATTTATTTTTTAATCACTACACTTGATTCAACGCAACGTAGTTCTCAAGGTGCACAGGGAGATGATTATGGAACTGGTACCCTACATTACGAGATCTTCTTATGTTTCCTCAGGACCTTATATAAATATTGTCTCCGTAAGTTCAAAATCTCCAGCTTCAAGAACATCCCCTCCGTCTGTCTTGGCCTGAATTTAGTAGTAGACACTGAGCTTATCAAGATATGTCGTTACTGACAAACTGCTTTGAATGTGTAGATGTAGTGGGATGGTGATTCTGTTATTGTTAAAGAAGTTGCCGTTTGAAAGGGATTGTTATCTGAGTTTTTTGTACTGTTGATTTGTTCTTCATGATTGGTTACACATGATATTGTACTTAGCTGACCTTAAAGATTCGACTTATATGTACAGTTACGTGTTGATTCACATATGCTTCCATATACGTACTAACGCTCGGACAGATACACACGTGTGTGCACACGCACGCATACATATGTATATACATGCATACATACACACACACACACTCAGACACACACATACACACACACACACACACATATATATATATATATATATACCTACACAGACGTACACATTATACGGATATGCACGTACACTCACATATATGAATATATGTACATATACATGCACATATGCATGTGTATGCATACACATACTTACACACGCGCACGCGCACACAGACACACATATATATGAATATGTAATATAAATAATATATGAGTATATGCATATATACGTACATATATGTACATACCTACATCTACATGTATATATATAGATGCATATCTGGGTACAGGACGTTGCAAAAAAAACGTGAACAAAATGATAATCGGAGTACAGAAGACACACAGGACACATAGAAAACATTTCCTTCATCAGCTGCCACCATTCTAAAACTAAGCGTTTCGAAGAATTAGGCATAAATATGTATGTATGTACGTATGTATAAGTATATGCATGTCTGTGCCTCTGTACGTATAAAAGTTTATATCTATATTTACGCGGTATATATTGTAGGAATATCTAAACATCAGCTAAAACCCATGAACTCGGTAGGAATCCATTTGAGTGAAAGAATACCGAATGATATCTAACGAAGAAAAGTGGCTTCATACACTTTGGTTGTAGCGTATCGCCCATTATGTTCGACGCTAGAGTTTGACACATACTTAATTTATCGATCGTGAAAATATGAATGAAAGACCGTGTGAAGTCCGTGGGGAATATAGTTCTGAATGTAAAGTTTAAATCCCATCAGACAAAAATAATAAAACTATAACAATAATAATGATACAAATCTGCAAATATATAGGACAGAAATTATTAGCTGATTCAATCACCCGCTACTACATTGAACAAATGACATCTAGATTATTTATTTATGAGGTGCGAAAATAATCTGACATCGTTTCAACAAAGAAATATTGTAAACTTAAGTTAGATGTACGAAGCTCAAGCAGCTGGCTGAATTGGTAGTTCCATGAAATACCCTGTGGTATTTAGTTATGTCCCTTTAGTGTCTGAAACACTATCTCATCGGAGTCACTCCTTTGTCACGCGGGCAAGCACACCACACACATAGACACACGCGCGCACACACACAGCATACACATATACAGACTCACTCCCACACGCATGCACAGAGATATTTATAATACATATATTCGTTGATACATACAAACATTCCTACATACATGTATATATACATGTATACACACATACATATACATATATGTACGTACATATATGTATTTGTGGAGGCGCTTTATTTGGTACATATATATATATATATATATATATATATATATATATATACCAAATAAAGCGATTAAATCTATTTTCCTCCGTCGAAGTTTTCAGGTTCCTTACAGAGTTCGAAAGAAATGCCTTGTGGAATTTAACTAAATTCTACATTCTATTTTCAAGTAACATCGTGGCTATATTGGACTTTGTTATTCTTCTAGCAATAGTGAAGAACTAGGGTGAATGATCTCGACAAAATCCCTTACCTGAATATTCCTTATATTAGAAACTGTTATCATTTCCAGATCATTACGTCCTGAACTCAAATACTGTTGTTATCAGTTTTAAATTTCTATGTTCGTGGTTGATAAAACTAAGTATTAATCAAGAACCGGGGTAGGGGGGACGAAATCAAAGGATCCCCTCCCCTCAACATTTCGGGCATTGTGCCTATATTCGAAACTGTTCGAAAACACAGTAAAGCAAAGATGTAAAAAAAAAATCAGTATTTCTTTTAGTAATTACTTTCTGTAGCAAAACTGTTCGATTTTCACATTCACAGCTCTCTGACATCTTGTTGTACGAAAACATGAAGATATACGAAATTAGAAAAAAACATAGTGATAAAATTAATTAATTTTGCAATTAGATAAATCAACCAAAATTAGTCGAAGTTGAGGCTATAGTAATAAATGAAATGAAGAAAAATATCATTCATTTTCACGAAACTACTTTGTACAATGCTATGACAATAATAATCACAACGACGGTATCTGTTAATAATATAAATATGGCAGGTGTCAGTATTATGTTGAATGGTATTGTGTATAATATACTGGTAATATTTTGGTGTAGTGTTTCGTGAGAAGACATATATCAACCCGGAATGTGTTTAGAAATACATAACGTAATGCATCCCTGGAAAGCATTTCTCTGGCATGTCCCATTTATGTTTATGCTCGTTTCAAATTTTGGCACAAGGCTTGCAGTTTCAGGAAAGAGAGCCAGTCGGTTACACAGATTCCCAGTACAGGTACTTATTTTATCAACCTCTACAGGAAGAAAGATAAAGTCGACCTCGGAAGACTTTGAACTCAGAATGTATAGATGGACGAAATGCCGCTAAGCATTTTGCCTTGTGTGATAATGATTGTATCAGCTCACTGCCTGCACTTATGTTTACATTGTGAGCATTAGTTAAGCCTGCGGAGTGCCTAAATCTTTTCAGATTTAAGAATGATAACTTACAAGATCTCTTTATTGTTCTTTGCTTTCGTTATTCATATCTTGGAGTGGTTAACTGAGTCCATTTATTCTTATATAATTTAAATTACGTAACAGTTAACTATGTTCGAAATTCAGGTGTGCACACTCTCAAATATCTAGCCGTGTGCTTTAGTTAGAAGTCATTATTAGTATTTATAGTTAGAATGGCGGAGTGGCATCGACATTAGAGCATGTGTCAAAATGACTTACAGTATTTAAAATCGATAACATCAGTGTGACCTTTTACTCTTATGGGTTATATAATAGGCGGAAGCCGTCAACTGCTGATTTCGATTTAATCCACTATGCTATTTGTGTCACAAATTTAGCTGCAATGTGTCTAAGCAACTACTCAACATGAACACAAATAATTTCCAAACATATCTGAATTGTAAAAAGTACGAGTAGCTCACATGACGATTTTTGAGTTCCGGAACTGACCCTCGTGAAGAGCAGAAACCTACATAAGTCTCTCTTTCAAGTTATGTTTAACCGCCTAAAGGCTGGTGTTTATACTATTCTCTTCTATATCCCTTGTGGTATTTAGAAGCAATTCTCCTAGATACAACCGTGTTCATATTACTCTTCAAATTCTTGCCTAGTTACTAGATATATACCGGATTCGATCGAATTTATTGTAGCCCCCAATAAAATGTTTCATTGTTTGTCCATTTAAAATAATGTATATTAACATTAACCCTATAGTTGTCTTCTAACTTCTTGTGTTAGATTCAAATTCAAGATTACATTGACTGTTCTCAAGTTAAAAGGGTCATAAGCATACATAAAATTTGTAAAATTTCTGCTGATACTTTCTGCTAATATTCTGCTAATATTCTACTAAATTTTCTGCTAATATTAGTGTTGCTGATATTTCCCATACAATTATATAAAGTGATGCCAACAGTATAATCTAATGTAATTCACTATATCCAAATATTGTACGAACTAATATGTCCTGCGTTATATATAGATTAAATTCCGCGACAGCGTTATATCTATAAACAACGCCAACACTATGATCTAGCGCCAGTAACACCATCTGGTGACCAGTTCTACAACTACCACACTCACAACCCCCTTCTAAGTCTCCATTGTTAATCCCCCAACAACTGTTCAGAATGTCAACGTTATTGCTGGCAATTAAGAAATGTAGCTAACGATGCTGAATCACATCTATCAAACAGATAAGGAAGATATTCCTGATTATTTTTTTATCGATCGCTTCTATTACATATTAGATAGAATAAAGATGCACGGCTGTTATAATAACAACGATAATGACAGAAGAAATTATTATAGCAGTAACCATAACGGCAATGATGATATCCTTTCGTTTAATATTTTGCAGTGGGACAAACCCATTCCACTTGGCAAATTATACACTACATCAGACCCACCGGAGTAATAATTTCTTGTTTGTCTTATCGACCCAGAAGAAATTTTTAAAAATCGACTTTCTGAATGGACTCAATCGAATACTGCAACATTTTAACCAGCATTCCATTGAGAAGCATGCATTAACAAACTTATTGTTTATGTTTAAAATGATTTTAAAGAAATATACCTTTTACCACTGTGTTTATATTATCAGTAGCATTTCATAAAACCTAAGAAGGATACAATTAACAGCGAAGAAATGTTTTGAGATGGAAATGTGTTGTCAGTGTACAACACATTTTTCGTTTATTGACAACTCGAGCTATTTACTAAGAATAAACATTGAAATTAATATTTTCGTCGTCCTGATTTTAGATAGTTCTTCTGAACATGTCAAAATTGGATTCGACAAATAACAGTGTGAATCGTTCATGATTGAAAAATCGATAAATGTAAGCGTGGCCTAGCAATTAACAGCATGCAGCAAGAGTTGTAGAATACGAATGTTGTCAAAAACGCTGGAATAATATAATGTATATAGTTTCACAGAAACATGATGTGAGACGGTAAGATAAGATGTGCAATTGGAAAGTCAGAATGTGCATTAGCACTACCCGCTACATCAGAGTTCCAAACAGCAAAGTTGAAAAGCAGAAAATAAACACACAAACACACAAACGCGGCTGTGTGTGTATGTTTTCGGTTTAGTGCAATTAAAATGTGGAATTACTTGACAAACAACCAATAATAACTCCATGTAAATTTCCGTTTCTATATCATAATTTTATCCCATGTAGATAAATCCAGGTTTGTTTACCCACAGTATGTATGCATGTATATATGTATGTATATGGGTGTGTGTATGTGTATATATATATATATATATATATATATATATATATATATATATATATATATATATATATATATATATATATATATATATATATACACAAATATGTATATATAATATATCTATACACACATATATATATGTATATATATATATATATATATATATATATATATATATATATATATATATATACATATATATATATATATATATATATATATATATATATATATATATATATATATATATATATATATATATATATAAACATATATAATACATACGTATTTATGTACACACATACAGACACACATATATACATGTATATATATATGAACATGAGATATAGACTATCAGATGTTTAATTAAACTATTTTACCGAAATTTTATTAACATAAACAGTTTATTGTTTGCATAAAGCAAAATTACAAATTTTGGAATCAGCATTTGGTACCAAATCATCGGAAACGTTTAAGAACAAAAAGTAATGAAGTTGCAGTATATATGTGATAGTAGGAGCGATCACGGGGGGGGGGAAGATTTGTGGCCATATTAAATACCAAGTGGCGGTAAAACAGTACCTTTTGAAGAAAAAAATGGAATAAGACAACAGATACTTTACAACAATATGATAAAGCATATATCAGGAGCGTTTTCAATACGTCTATGAAGTATGTTATCATTTTCATCGTGACAGTATTATTGTTGTTGAACGTGTCAAACATTCTGATCACCCTCTTTCTTATGCTTGCTTCACCATAATACTTTTTGTATTTTTCCTCTGTGACAATTATATAGCACCCCCACCTACTACCGATTCACTACTGTCAGGATCTATCTTTTCGATGACCACTACAATTGTCATATGTTGACTCAATATATATATCATCCAATTTTATTTCTCTGTCAATTTCACAGCAAGTATGGTTTACACAAATTGTAGTTTTACTTTATGTAAACAATTATTAATCCCCTTCAGCTAAAGAAAAGTGCGTTAGTTGACACACAACCTGTCAAATTTTTTTTTGTTTCTTATATATGTATATACGTATGTATACACACATACACATATATATATATATATATATATATATATATATATATATATGTGTGTATATAAATACATATGTATTATTTATATATATGTCCATATATCTTTATATGTTTTATATATATATATATATATATATATATATATATATATATATATATTGGGTATTGGGTGTCATCAATGTAAATCAATATTATCGGTACTAAATTGTCATCGTTTTGTGTATGACTCCTTCTAAAGAGCGAAAACTACTGACTTTATATTATTTCTTTATCGCTTGCAGGGGTCTAAACATAGTGGGGATAATCAAGGACAGATAAAGGGATTAAGTCAATTACATCGACCCCAGTACGTAATTAGTAATTATCTTTAATAGACCCAGAAAGGACGAAAAGCAAAGTCGACCCCGGTGGAATTTGAACTCAGAACGTAACGGCAGACGTAATACCGCTGAGCATTTCGCCCGCCATGCTAACGTTTCTGCCAGCTCGCCGACTTATTGCCTTTATATTATTGATTCTTTTGCATGTTCTCTTTTTCTAGCACAAAGGCTATCATATAAATAGCCATTTCTTTTCTCTAACAATACGCAAGTTTTACATATCCAATAACCATACGATTCAGCAATACCAGGGTCTTTCTAGATGGATATTTCATTGCCTTATATGTTTATTTGCTCTTCTGTTATTACCGGTTCTGGTTGGTTAGTATTGCTTACACTTGCAATATATAGCACAATCAGAATTTCTCCACTGGGCTGTTGATTGCTCAATATCTCGTTCTGATAATGTTTGCATTATTCGACATTTGGTCGAGACCTTTGCATCATTTCCGTCACCGTTTATCTCTCGGGAAAACCGCCTTTGATCTGCTTTGTTACAACCTTTGTTGAAAAGTTCTAAATTCGATTCTTCGGTTCATGAATCTAAAGTAAACGTCTCTTGTAGCTGTGTGGAGTTCTATGTTTTTCATGCAATGTTTTAAGGTTCAAAGATTGCGATGATTCAACTCTCCATTATATTGCCACTGTCGATACAGTAACGTACATCCTAACTTTATTTCCCCTTCTTTGTTTTTCTTTAGTTTAACTTCCTACATTTCTGTTTTATGCAATCTAATAGTATTTGTAGCTTGGAGAATCGGTAGATTTCTATCAAAATTGCTTGCAGTACAAGCGTATTCCTCCATAGATTTTTCAGTTCAAATTGTATCAAGTTAAACGTCAATTTATTTCCTTCAGGACTCCGTAAAATAATAACCAGAGATATAATGAAGTCGACCTTCTTAGATATACACCCCCACAAAATGTATACAGTACGGCCTACATTAGAAATTATATTATATTATATTATATTATTGTACAATATTATATTATGGTAATAGTCTATATTACTGTAAGTAGTAATTGAAGAATCACTCTAACATTAGCAAAAATAATTAAATGAACTGAGCCCCCAGTACCATTTACGTTCTGGAAAAATTTGGTATTCGTTCTTTATCGTTTACGGATTGACGAAATACCACATATGACTAGCTGCATTGTATCAAATCGACAAAAATCCAATACCCCCGAATTTTGCCTCATCTCAAATTAAAAATTATTATTATCATATGTTTAGCATTTGCTTTGTGTTTGTATAAATTGACTCCAAGTCTCAACCAGTGTTCAAAGTTCAAGTTGGTGTTATGCCTAAGAAGTCATACATTTGGTTTTGCATAGAGTATTGTTCTAGTTAATTCCTGTCAGATCATAAGTAAATTAAAAATTTGTTTTAAAAGTAATTTGATTATCAAATGATAGTGTTATGATCAGATGACAGTAAAAAGTGTTTACATTTCAAATTATTTTAACACTGTTTAGAGATTAAAATGTCTTTGGAATTACATAGACAATATTTCAGGCAATATATGAGCAGTTCTCATGAGCACTATTTTTTGAATTACTTCCATTTTGGGATTAACAACAACAATAATAATAATAATAATAATATTAATAATATTTTCTCTCTAACACAAGTTTTTTTGGAGCTCTTGCAGTATTGCATGGGTAGAGGGCTTACTACGTACAGCCTACGGTATCATGCTATTGGTTCTTTTCAGCTATCTAATATTTTCCTGGTTATGCTGACCGTTCGATTCGCATGCAGTCTTCCACACTTATCAACCCCTTCCTCCATTTGCTCTCTTCATTGGAATCCATTGGAAGCAGAAGTACAGAAAGACGGAGAGAAAGAGAGAGAGAGAGAAAAAGAGGAAGGGAGACGAAGAGGAAGCAGGCAGGTAAGCTCGCCAAAATTGCAGCGTGTGGGTGAATTTATGTATAGAAATCTAGATACTTTGGGAGGACTTAACATATCTATGGAAATTTGTGAATCTTTTGAGAGGAGCGTCGATAAGTTGGAACTAGCATAGTTGAGATATAGAAATTTATAACAACATCTCAAAGTTTTAGAAAGTTATCGTATTTGCGATAAAGGAGTTTATCTCTAAAAAATCACATCGTATTTAAGACATAAACATCTCAAAGTTTTAGCAAACATAAGAGGTTAAAGAAAAGTTTTACACGCTTTTAGGTAGAACTATTAAATGGCCATCATATTGTGTGAATAATTGCAACAGCACTGAGAACCCATTGGAAGACGAGAGGGACAGAGGGGGAAGGGAAACGAAGTGGAAGCAGGCTGGTAACCTCGCTAAAATTCCATTATTATTATTATTTTTATTATTATTATTATTATTATTATTATTATTATTATTATTATTATTATTATTGTTATTATTGTTGTTGTTGTTGTTGTTGTTGTTGTTGTTGTCATCATCATCATTATCATTATTATTATTACTATTATTATTATCTCTTTATCACAGGTTTTGTTGGAGCTCCTGGAGTCTTGTATGCGTTGTGGGCTTGTATTTGTTAACAAATGACGCAAGCACGAAAAAAAAAGACTAACAAAAAAAAAAGATAAAACAATGTTGAGCCTAATCCACTTTTGACTGCCTCGGAACCATATTGAATCCAAGATATCGATTGTACTTGAGCCAGAATCTCAAGTGATGGTCAACGTAGTTGATGGATCTATTATAAATAACAGTTATTAATATGTTTTTAAAAAGAACACTACCCATTTAAAAAAAGATAAGGAGGTCATATCCGATAATATAAATCTGAATCGACTATGATTGAAAAGGAGTATGACAAAGCCAGTTCTTAAATTTCCACAGATCTCTTTACGCAATCAACATTGACTGAAATATGGTGGAAAGCAAGGCTGAATTCAAGAACTAAAGAGCGCCGCAAATACAATTCCAAACAGGTTTTATAAGAGATAATACGAAAGATTTAACAGAGAATCATTGAATGGAAACAACCCTAAAAATAAAATCAGCACTCAAGAGGGATGAAGATATCAGGATATGCAAATTGATTGATTGAGAATAGTCACAGATCAAAGACATACAAATGGAAGGGTTATATAATCTCTAAAATTACGATGACCTTAAAAACTGAAATTATGTGTTGGACACCTAAAAGACGTGATATGTTATGCAGATAGGAGTAATTAGTTTCGTAACCAACGTGTTAACAGCGATAACAAAAGTATTACCCAAATGAAATCTCGTCAATCTGTCAAAGTATTGGGGTAGACCTCAGGTATGACACACATGGTAATCAAATAAATTGGTTCGACATGCGACACATAGTAATGTAAAATTCATTTAAAAAATGCAATTTAAAGGCATGCGTACATTATGAGAGAAAGAAACATGATTATCAAGATTCACATTTCAGTTAGCACATCATTGACTAAATTATACAATTACCAAGACTAAAAATATCACAACAGTTAAGCAAATGTCACTGTCAAAAACTTCAAAATTTAAAAGTTTTCTTCGTCAGGAATCAACCCCATTAAATCGAAGGAGGGCATAAATATCCACGTATCGTAGAGATAAGGTCTAAAAGTGTTGGTGGAGTGTTAAGTTTAGAAGTCAAAAGTTTAGAGTTCGAAACCAAGTGCCATCTTCAGCCATAGGTCTCATGATTATTCTTAACAAAACGCCAGGGACACACAAGTGACTGAATCCAGCCGAGGTATTGACTAGCACGTACATTGTATTATGAATTTGGAATGGATTAAATACAAAGTTGATCTCAGTGACTGCAAACAATTCTGCGGCCTTCCAATAATAGAAGTGATGCTTATAGCGGAAAATATTTCTCTTTCACAATCACGTTCATATACAGACACATTCCTACATACAAATTTATGCATAAACATCAGCACGCATACTTATGTATGTATGTATTTTTCATGTATCTGTATATTTATATCTTGTGGTTCAGTCAAGATGTTGGATTCTACTAATTCAATCAGTAGACTCCAACATTATCCTGTCTGACCTACAATATAAACTCCAACGCTGGCGAGAGCACTTCCCGGGGCTTCTGAACCAAGATTCCAGCATGGTGGAAGACTTCTTGAAGGTGTACGCACACATTCAACTCGACATTCGATGAACACGCCTCCGAAGAGTACCAGATTGCCCTCAACCGTATAAAGCAGCAGAAGTTCTCCTAGCCCAAATAAAATCCCAGGGAAACTTCTAAAACATGGGGGACTACTATTAAACGCCAGTATGTTCACATTGGTTCCCCGAATGTGGAAGAACCGCCATTTTCCCAAAGACCTCAAGGATGCTGGTATCATCACTATCTTCAAAAAAGGAGATTGAAAGAGCTCTAGGAACTATCGTGGCGTCTCACTGTTCTCCACTGCAGGGAAAATCTTTGCAAGTCTCCTTCTGAATCTTGTTCAAGTCATCGGGAAGGAATTCCTATCCGAATCCCAAAGTGCAATTTGACCATCGAGAGCGACAACTGACAGGATCTTTTGTGCTCGACGAATACACGTAAAGAGTAGAGAACAACGAAAGCCTCTCTATTTTGTTTTCTGTGACCTCGAAAAGACCTTTAATACCGTCCCAAGGCCTGCATTGTGGGAAATCCCCTGACGCTTTGCCTGCTCCTATCAGCTCATTTCCCTAGTACAGGGATTACATGACGGTATGACTGGACCCATCTTCCATCAAAACCAACTGTCTGAAGAATTTCCCCATCACTGGAGGATTAAAACAAGGATGCGTTTTGGCTCCGACGCTCTACTTGTAACTTACAGTAATGTTTCATGAACTGCTTTCGGACAATCTAGCAGTAAACATTAGGTAGCGATATGATGGGAGAGGTTTCAACCTTGCCAGATTGAAGTCATCAAGACTGGCCATGAAGCCAAAAATCACAGAACTGCAGTATGCTGTTGACAACGCAGTGATCTGCCACTCCAGTGAACAGCTTCATCAATCGGTGAATAACTTCACTAATGCTTACAATATCTAAATCACAAAAATCCTGGCACAATCCGTTCTTAGTCAGGAACTTTAGACCTCAACATTACCATTTCGGAGAAAGTCCAACACTTTTCATACTTAGGAAGTTTCGAACAAGTGCACATTAGAAAAGGACGTGGAGAACCGATTAACAGCGGCAGACTCGCGAACATGGCCATTAAGAACAAAGATCTAAACCACCAAGCAATCTCCACTCTCTATTACGGTTGTGAAACCTAGACTCTTTACCGAAGTGATGTGAAAAATCTAGAGCGATTTCACCAACAGAAGCCTCGTTCTAATATGAATATCAAACGGAATGACTATGTGACCGATGAACTTGAGAAAAATCCTGCATTTGTATATATGTATGTATGTATGTATGTATGCATGCATGCATGTATGTATGTATGTATGTATGTGTGAGCGGATTGCTTAGGGGTTAGGCTATTCCGCTCACGGTTGTAAGGTCATGAGTTCGATTCCCTGAGGCGCATTATGTTCTTGAGCAAGATACTTTATTTCCAGTTGCTCCAGACCACTCATCTGGCAAAACTGAGTAGATCTTATATTTCAAAGGGTCAGCTTTATCAAACTCTCTAGCATGCTGAATATCGCTGAGAACTATGTTAATGGTACGTGAGTCTGAGCAGTACTGGAACACTTGCAATTTCAAGAGCAGTTTGTTCCGTTCATCGGATCAACTGGGACCTTCGTACACCTCATCCTTCGAACAACTTAAAACCCCTTTTCATTTTATAATTTCAGCAAAAATTTACTATATTTTAATAACATATTATATTTTTACATTTTGCATTTAGAAAACAACAGAAAACAAGTAACTAAAAACGTTCCGCAAATTATAAATCTGTTTCGCCTTTCCTCTTTTCTTTTACGCTATAAATTCGTATAAGGTAGGGAGAATAATGATAGAGATAGAAATGTTGCTGTTGTGGGAAGCGATAGAGCAGTAACATCGAACTTTATATCATAGAAATTATTAAATAAACTAAACCAGCAAGGGTGCTAATGAACGTTGGATTAGGAAAATAACAAAAAAAAGTAGTATAAAATTATAAAATATTGCAGATGCAAAGTGCGATCAAACATAACAATCACGTGGTTTTCGCTATTAATGTCACTTTGATTAACATCCTCCTTCTCTCTATCCCTACACTTCCTCTCCATTTCAACATCATCATTGTTAATTTTTTTTTTTTCTATGAACGTCTTCATTATTACTAGCGTTATTGTTGTTAGTGTGTTTATCGAGGTTTTTGTGGTTCTCATTCTTATTACTGGTGTTGCTGTCATTGTTCTTATTGTTCTTGTTATTATTATTAATACTACAATATTATATTTGTTGTTGTTATTAGTTTCTCGATTTTCCTCTTCTTTTCTTTATATCCTTGAATAATCTGCTGAAAAAATATTATTCTAAAAACAGAAGAAATAATGTGATGTGTGCTCTGCAAGAGAAAACGCAAAATTTGATAAAAAGCAAATTTAACAAGCAGAATCATTATAAACATCTCAGCCAACAAGAGAAAAGTGAAATACAACAAAATAAGAAGCATTAGAAATTAAATACTATCTAAATCAAATAAATTCTAAGGTGAAATGGATCAATTTAACGATAGCCAAATTTCAAATAAAATGAAATGTGTTACTTTGTAAAATTTGCTAATTTTTTACAGTTAATTTCACAATAAAATAAAATATCTGGCAGAGAGTTAATGTATACACTCTTGGACAAAATTTGCTGCCTGTAATAAGAATGCAGAATAGTCAAGAATAAGTATGATAAATTAGTAAGGTCGAAATACGTGGTTCTGTGATAGGTTTCAGTAAGTGACGTCTTTGTTGGGGCGGGGGAGAGAAAGTGTTTTCCATTTTATATTCCAGCTGATCAAGATAATGTGTGAGTATTTTGGTAAAACTCGTGTATACATATCCTGCTATATATTTATGTTTACATGCATAATGTCACATGAATTATCGTTGACTGAAATATATTCGTGTAAAATCATATTCGACTGTACGCGATCGTGAGAAGACCTAGCCTTGTGGAGCTAATCCCAGAAGAAACTTCTTGTCTTTGACACGTGGGAAATCAGAATGTCGACAAAATATTTCGTCATTAGTAGATTGGAAATTATTGAGGATTAACTTTGGTGTGAAACTCTCGTAGAATATCAAATGAGAGTTACGTCGCTGGCTCTCATACTTACGCCACAAATATTTGTATTACATATACCACACAGTATTCAAACATTAAGCTTCCTTTCAGCACATTGTGAATAATATGTGAATAATAAACAACTCATTATACATCTCCACTCAAAACATTTATACTAATACACAATAAAAGCTTAATGTCTAGCACAGAAGACCTCGGCCAAAAATCATAGATTACGACACAGATATAAAACTGCATATTTTAAAATGGACTCTATTATTTAATAACACATATTTCAAAGTAATTTAAAGAGAGAAAAATAAAAGGAAAATCATTTAGACTTCTATTTTATAAGAGTATTTTGATTAGTTCAATATATGGCTTTACCATGGCTACGAGCTAGCAGAAACATTAGCACACCGGGCGAAACGCTTAACAGCATTTCGTCTGTCTTTACGTTCTGAGTTCAAATTCCGCCAAGGTCGATTTCGCCTTTCATCCTTTCAGAGTCGATGAATTAAGTACCAGTTGTGTACTGAAGTCGATCTGATTGACTGGCCCCCTCCCCCAAAATTACGGACTTTGTGCCTAGTGTAGAAAAGAAAATGTGCCTTTACCATTTCCGAACATATATTTTTATAATACTTAAATTACCAACATTTTTCGCTTAAAATATATTAAGATTACACACACACACACACACACCCACATATTTCAGCCTCTTCAACAGTTTGAATTTTTAAAATGTCAGTAAGTTAAGAAGCGATTCAACTCTCAGTATACAAATTATTGAATATTCATTCTAATTTAACGTTATATCAACGCTAAAACACACAATTTTCATCTAGGTCATAAAGTTGTAGAATAATATTTATTTAAGTAACACATTTGATAAATTAATGCTGTAGATATAATTACTTCTAACAATTTATGTATCTAGTGCTCTTTTAATTAGCATATCTTTAATTAAAATGGCTTTAAAATCTATTGTCTACACACCAACAAATAAAAATACCAATTTAATCTTGTATATGGGCATAAGTATGCAAATAGAGATTCAGGTATTGTCTAAGATTAAACATTTCATACTCATATACGCGCATCCATGCATACAACACACACGAACACATGCGCATACCTTCATGGTGACGTGTGTACGTACGTGTTTCGTATGTATATTCGTGTATATGTATGTATATATGTGCTTAGAATAGTTGCATAAAATGAATTTTAATTTCATCTGTCTACCATTTATGCGAAAAGCAATTGAATGGCTTATTATGCTATTTACTATCATAGTAACCTCTACGTCAGTAGTTTAATTACACTCTTTTCTAGGTGTTATGGCTCTTCCAAGCAGATCAGATCTGTCATAGCACTGTTTGTTTTAAAATTAAACAGAAGAATGGAAATTAATCATTTCTCTTATTATAGAGATTTGCCAAACAAAATACACTAAAATTATTTTTAGAAACACAAACTATTTCAAACAGTATTTATTTGAATTTTAATTTAGAAACATTTAATTTTACACATACGCGATATCAGGCAACAAATGAGATATCTTGGCAAATGTACTAAAATCCATTGTTATAAACCGTTTTCTAGTTGATATATAATTCATTGCAACCATGTAAACAGGTATCTTGCCACCTATAATATGGTGGGTACTCTTACCACCATGGTTAGTATCAAAAATATGACATCCGTCTAATAATTATAATTTTGCGCTTAGCAAATTTGCCGTTCTTTCTACTTTCTTTTTTTTTTTTCTTGAGCTAATCGTTCCTTTCCTGCGCATTGCTGACTTAATTTCTTCCATTTTCTAGTTTCATGAAATCTTTCATAGTACGAGACATTATGCATTATCCATACACTTGAGTGACCTTCGTTTCATTTGGTAATTTAGTACGAGCTGTGTGAATATAGACAGTACATAGATTTGTTTTTAGTTTGATAATACAACACAGATTACTTTAAATTGAGACGAAAAAAATGCCTTCCCTAAAAGAATAACTGCTTCCGAATTTTACTTTTGCAAGTTTTCTTCTTCACTATGCAACAATTAAAATATTTTATATTTTAAAACAATATATCGGCTGCTCACAATGTCACATGACTATTTCTCCTAGGCCCCTTCCGCCTATTCCGACTTACTGTTCCACACCGACTATATAGAGACGCAGAAATTCAGAAATATGGTGTTTTATATTTTCCAAATTATATCATAAAACAGTAAATATATAAATTTCATTCATCTTAATAATCAGAAGCAGTTATGTACACATTTAACATGCAGTTAGAGTTGTAGAAGATATAAAAATAGATTAGCTGGAAGTGATAGGAGATGCATCCATCAATTTCAGAAAATAATATGTGAAATATTTAAATTTTATTCACTGAACTCACTCGTTATGTCGCGTCCTTGTACAGAATCTTCAAATGACTGGAGGCAAGGAACACCTTCCTAACTTACTACACGCAGCTATGAACAGCACAGAGAAGGTGATTCAATGCCTTCCTACATTCAACTCATATTCATGAGCATATCTAGCAAGATTGATTTATAGGTCGTTGTACGCTATTTCCGAATCTTATTTCATGCATCAATAATAACTGTTATTTTTTTCTGAAAATGTCATTATTTTCATCTTATATAAAATATATGCACCGTTTCCATATTATTTAAAATAAGCATGCATACTCTATATTAGTTATGATATAGATTGTTCACTTTATATTGTTGGACTTCACTGCCATAACTACCACAGTGAATGTATTCTCATTTGATAAAAGAAGCGTAAACTGCATTGTAACCCATTATACTATAGCTGAATCCCCAAATGTCTAAAAAGTATATTGCTGTATATTCCTGGGGACATATATATACATATATACATACAAAGGGCAACACTATAGCTTCGTGCTCCATCAGTTTCTCCCTATAACATTCTTCAGAATGCATATGTTTTAAATTTTTAACGACATTTAGCAGAAATACATTTTCAGGTATTTACATTATACAAAACACATGTTTTGACTACATAAATCCAAAAGAACAGAAATTCTAGTAACAAAACCATGGGTAGAGAAGAGATTGGTCCCGAATATTTAACTAAATTTTAACTACATAATTGCACTCTACAACAGTGAAGGCGCATGGTTGAATGGTAGAAGCGTCGGGCTCATAATCATGAAGTAGTGAGTTCAATTCCTGGACGGGGCTTGTTGTCTTCTTGGGTAAGTCATTTTATTTCAAGTTGCACCAGTTCAAACAGCTGTAGAAGCGAACTGTAACGTCACTGGGGCCAAGATGTATTGGACATTGCCTTTTATTGGACAACATCGTTGGCAAGGAGATGGGAGGCTGGTATGCATGGGTCAACTACTGGTCTTCCATAAACAACCTTGCGCAGACTTGTGTCTCGGACCTGGCTGCAATTCCATGGCCATTCATAAACGAAGGGAGTCTTTACCCTTTACAATGAAAACCTTTGTCTGCTAGATTGCATTTCCTAAAAATCAGACAGTTTTAACATTGAAAGGGACTAGTGGAGCACCAGATCATTATTCTCCTGTCTTTCTATCTATTTGTCTATCAATCTATGTATCTATCTATCTGTCTGTCTGTTTGTCACTATATATTAACAACATGGTAACTAATTCTAATTTCAATATTTGTTTTATTTTTGGAATATAATATACATTTTGAAATAAAGTGAAAAATTATTTTCAGTAATGCATATTCCATGTGATATATACTTTATGTATGTGTATACGATCTACTTAGATATGCATTTGCATATTTACCCGCCATAACTGCTCTGTTTCTTACACCTGCATCAACTCCATCCTCTGTCTCTTTGATTCTTTCCCTCTGTATCTCTCTTTTTTTACTTTTGCGATTCCTCTCTCTATACGATGTAAAGCGTAAATGGAGAAATCATGCAAGAAACCAACTCCCAACCAACCAGCCAACCAGCCAACCAGTCAACAAACCAATATTTCGGCTATTGTTGTATAGAACTGATTGTTCAAATAAAATTCCATTAATTCCTTTGTTGTACAAGAAAACAACAATAAGCACAATCGTATTGACTGTCTTAATTAGTACACTAGTACACTTCCGTTTCCTGCGGCTACAGCTATGATTCTTGTATTAATTTACTAGCAATTACAGACAGACGCAAACGTTATTTGAATTTTACACATTTTCTGACATGATTATAACTAAAAGTACCAACGTTCACTTCAGGCCTAATGATACCTAGATACAACAATCAGACGAGTCTCATTCATTTCGATATCCCGTTTTCACATTACAAATAGACATACTATGTTTTTTAAATGTCTGTACAAATGAGATTCTTTTTGCAAACTTCAAAAGGGAAATCCTTGATAATACAACATATAAATGCACACGCACACACACACACACACACACACACACACACACACACACACTCACACACACACACACACACACATATATATATATATATATATATATATATAGAGAGAGAGAGAGAGAGAGAGAGAGAGAGAGAGAGAGAGAGAGAAATGTATGCACTAATATTCACATCTACTCGTGTGTTGGCACTCCGTCGTTTACGACGTCGAGGGTTCCAGTTGATCCGATCAACGAAACAGCCTGCTCGTGAAATTAACGTGCAAGTGGCTGAGCACTCCACAGACACGTGTACCCTTAACGTAGTTCTCGGGGATATTCAGCGAGACACAGTGTGACGAGGCTGGCCCTTTGAATTACAGGCACAACAGAAACAGGAAGTAAGAGTGAGAGAAAGTTGTGGTGAAAGAGAACAGCAGATTTCACCACCATCCCTGCTGGAGCCTCGTGGAACTTTAGGTGTTTTCGCTCAATAAACACTCACAACGCCCGGTCTGGGAAATGAAACCGCGATCCTATGACCGCGAGTCCGCTGCCCTAACCACTGGGCCATTGCGCCTCCACACATATACTCATACACAATCATAAATTCCTCTTTCTCGTTATAATCAAAATACATGTATTTATCTCGAAGTATTGCTTAATATGCTTTCAGACGTCGTGATGATAACTTTCTTTCACTGACCATATTATACATCTGGCACAGTTATTTGTAATTGTATGCATTATGTAAGCTAACATGCAGTATATTATGATTTACCGTTATGTGCATAGCAGTGAGTTAAAAAAAACATACAAAGATGTTTATATATGCGTATATGTGTCTGTAGTTATGCATATTTTGATATACATACGCCCTCACATACATATACACATTTTTGTGTGTATTTTGGAGCTATGCTTAAAGGACAAACCTTGAGTGTATATGGAGAAATGTTATAACATTAACTCTGTGTGTGAAATTTGAAAAAAAACGGAAAGAAAAATAAGTTACTTTTTCAATGCAGTATTTTGAAAAGATGTTTCTTTCCAGATAGAATTCCACGCATAACTGCTACATTTAACACGGCAAAGTGTTAGGATTAATTTGAACTTAAAATCCACGACTTTATTATCTCACTTAATTGCTCACACCTGCAAAATTTAAATACTATATACAATGTGCGCATATAAAAATTTAACTTTTAAGAAACACGATAGGAAAATAAAAAATACACAACTACATTCATTTAAAATCATATTTAATTTCACAACAAATTAAAATAGATTTTCCAAGCGATAGTAAAATATTTTTAAAAGCTGTTTTGGAATATTAAGCTAATATGTTTAGAAAAGAGAACCTTGCCAACCCTTTTGATAAACTATCTACGTAGGAATAGTTGAATGATGCTATATACATAAAATAATAACCGGTAATTTAAGACTGAAAACGATTATATGTATTTTAGGAAAATATATTTAATGTATAAAATTTTATGTATACATGCATACATACTTACAAACACACACACACACACATATATGAATAAACGAAAGCATAGATTGTACCTAGTATATATACTTATTTGTGCATACATATACATTAGAACACAAGCGCAAATACATGTATTGGTAGTGTTTAAAAATTTCCAAAGTTCAACATTGGACATATATCAATAGTAACGTTTCCTGGGAATGTTTTATTCATAAAGTATATCTTGTAAACGTTTTTAGTGATGAATTCATTTTCCTTTACCGCATATATACTCTGCTATATTTCACTAGGGTTAGCAAATTAGAAACATTTTTATTTTTTGTTCAAAAATCTGCTAAACAGCGCTATAAACATTTCCGCTCTTTCTTATTTCCTTTTGTTTTTTTTTATTTCATCTTCTACTGAGAAATGAAATGTGTGGCAGCAAATCTCAGAAATTAAAAGAAAAAAAAGCATAGAATATTTTTAGAAGCCTGGCTACTATATTTTCCACATGACTAATTTCTTTTGAAACAATATTTTTACTAGTTGTCTTAGAGTGCCAATGAAAAAAAAAACAAAATTCTCACACCACAAATATTGTTGTTTCTTTTTCGTTTTTTTTTTTTTTCACTCAATTCAATTACACCAGCATCACACATGGAAGAATCTTACTCTTGGTATGAAGCCAGTCAGTTACGTTTACGTTATTGACATTGCTATTTTCTCTCTGCAGTTCAAATTCACAATATATTGGATATTGGATCAATGCAATAATCTTCTGCATTCGGTATTTGATAAGTGACGTAAATACTCCCGCCTACTAAAATTATTGCCCATAACCAGCATAGAATATCAACATCATGTTAACCCTCAAGATACTCATTAAACCTGTTGCTATTTTCCAGTATACTTGTATCTTATTTGTCGAAGACTTCTTCACTTAAGATAAATATTTCTTCCTTATAAATATTTCGTCAAAAATGTGTATTACGCATTAATTCGCTCATGAAACAAAAGTAAATATTGTTATAAATCACATGCATGGCAATTCTTATCAAGGTTCTTCTAATAACTGTAAGATTATTGATGGGTTTGTCGTTTATATATTCTATTTTAATGAAAGTTTTTACACAATGTCTGTTACCAACCTATATCAGTAAATATTTAAATGAAATTGCTGTAAAGCAGCCTTCTAATGGAAAATAATGTGCTTCAAACATTTCTAACATAACTCATAAATAAACACAGATTTAGATTTTTTTCTAAATACCAAATCTACTAAAATATCATCGGTTTCTATATTGCTTTACACTACACATGAATACGAAGCAACAAAGCAAAAATATTTTTGATAATGAAATTTCCTGATCCCCACATATGTTTAATCAAAAACCATATCAATAAAAGTGTTGGACAGATTTTCTTTTTAGTCAAACAAATAAAATACAGACACAGTCTGGAAATACAGCCTGTAGTATTTCTGGTCATCTGTGTAAGTGATGCAAAGTAGCATAAGCACTCATCTATATCTTATGATATCCAGAATCTCTTACCACTATGATTCATTTGTATATTGTACATTAGTAATTGTGTCATCTTAGAGGAAGTGAATATATAACTGTGACATATATGTAACCTACTAGGGAGAGATATTCCTTATATTTTAAACAGTATCATGCTATTATGGCTTTAAAAGCTGAAATCATCAAATTATCTTTGCATACCAGAAAGAAGAATGAATATCACATATGTATAACTAACCGTCATAGTTAGTTAACATATAAAGTATAAATGACCATGATAGTTAATTGATACATAAACAACTACAATACACGTTTATACATGTTTATCGGATTTGTAAGACCAGTACAATATACCATAATGTATACATTCGAACAAATCTTGCAGGTACTACATTTGTCAAAACACGAACTGAATAACTAAAATTAATTTGATTTATATATTTTGCCACCTTCCCTGAATTCGAAACAAATCATGTTAAAATTACACGATATAGCGTAGTTCATAGCTGAACAGGTTTTCAGAGAAATGAAACGGAACAAAGGTAGCTGTTATAGCTAATGCACGCATTCCATGTCATTATATATTCAACTGTTTACAGACGTTCATATATGCACATAAGTCAATCCGGGAACCTACACCATTCAATTTTCGATGACTACTATCAAATGATTTTGTTTTTATTTTATGTTGTTTTAATTCTATATCTTCGTATCTATCACCGGTTTCGAAATGAAGGGAGATAACTGGCTTGATATTTTTTCAAGCAGTCCTCGATTTAGAAGCGTTAAATTGTGTAAAGTACCAAACATATCTTATTAGTTTGCCTAATATGTATTACTCTTACAGCTTAACACATATTTCACTCATCAGCACATTATTTAATTGACAACATCAAAATACAGTTATTTTCTGACTTGCTAGTAAATAGTCCTTAATTTGTTTATATTTTATACTTCTACGAATAAAATGGAAATGTAAGGTCATTTTCACGTTTACATAAAGTAATAGCATAGATTTAATATCTCTAGTTTATGCTACCAGATTCATTGCAAAATGGAAAGTAAAATATGAAACAGTATAAATTCTACGTTTTATTGTGTGTTTTGAAGGAGAAACAGATTTAATGAATCGTCACTTTCCTACTTTCATGTTAACGGAATATTTGTGTAGCGTTTCTTTTTCTACTGTGATGATAAGCCACTGCTCTAGGCGGTATTAATTAAACAGCTAATTTAGATGCATCTTTCTATGCATGTAATTTGTTGTCTAGACGTTACACAGTGAATCAACAAGAAACAATTTGTGAAAATAAACTGGAAACTCGTTTGAAGTTTGATTTAATGAAGCAATGACTGTATTACTCAATCAAAACATGTCGACCTATTTATATATTCTTAACAATATGTGGTCTAAATATTTCTTTGATTTGGAAGGGATAGTTGGTTGGGTTTTTTTTTATTACTATAAAAATGTACATAATTGACAGCAATGTCTCGGAAGATGGAAAAAAATTAATATGTTGAGTCGGACATGAGAGAACATTATGTAGCAAGAAAAGGCGTAATCAGGAGATAATGAAATACTAGAAAGAAAAGTCGTAGCGATGACAGTAGAAGGCTAAGTTTTTCTTGAAATTTCAAGACAAAATGTCCCATACATCTTGTTCAGATGTATGTTAAAGATTTTTCTGTCATAACTGCGAAGCAATATCATAATTAATTCATGTTTGTTTGAACACTACTTTCAGAATATTAGAATTCACTTAAGTCTGACGAAATGCATTAAAGTAATGCCCGTAATAGGATCTTATCTCAAACCTTACACCGATTGTCGATGTCTTTGCAATTCGTTTAAACACAGAATAAAAAACAATGAATTTCAAGACTTCTGTAGCTTATGTTTTTAAATAGCAATTCACTTTGCTAGCAAAATAGTAAAAATAATAGTAATTCTGTGTCTTAAATTACGTGATGGTATTGTGATTCACACAACAAACATTTTTCAATCATTGATATGTCTGTTTTTTTAAAAATGTATTGCACACTGTAAAACAAACATTGAAGGAAATGACTTATCATGATATAAGAGGAAGTTAAATACTCCAACGATCAGGTTAGGGTTTACCAGGAAATTATTTGAATGCTGTCCGATTTTATGCCTCCTGTCACGACATATTAATTCCGCTCGCGACCTATTTCGATGTAAATTGTCGCATTAAATAACACGTCTACTTTGACAAATGGGTGTTTATTGAGAAAGAGAACTGAGTTTTTATTAATTACATTATACATCATTGAATATGTACAAGCTAATGTTACAATATCATATAAATCATTATTGCTTTGAAAACACCCTGATATATTTTATCAGCAACTGAAACAAAATTATCAGTCATTAATCACAGAAGCATGTCTCTATACTTAGTGTTATTCTCATTGTCTCATATCTGTTGGTGTGCTGGTGTTTTCGAGTACGTAACATTATTATTTTTTTTTTTTTGCATTTCTCATCTTACAAAGGTCATGAATGATTTTATGGCTGTGGCATTTTATGACACATTTACCAGTAATATATTGAACTGCGTTCATTTATCAATCACGATATATCTTCACGCCTCTCAAGTCGGAGGGAGAAACAACTATTTGCGGATAATATCCAACGTTTCCAATAGTTTGTATGGCTTTCGAAAGTAAACGACAAAAGCAAACAGATCGCGTTTTCGTGGTTATTATCAATATGATTTTTAAAACAGTATTCTATATCTACCAAATGATAAATATTTTAGGATTTAGCGAATCATAGATATTTACTCATTGTCTCATACATTTTCTCATAGATACAACAATACAACTAAAGTTACGATTTGATTTCCACCTAATTTGATCTACTTTGCTGCTTACCTATTTATAAATGTTATACAATTATACCGATATCAATATCAATATATATATATACAGAGAGAAAGAGAAGGAGAGAGACAGAAGAAAGAGAGACAGAAGAAAGAGAGACATATGTGTCTATATATATGTATATATATATATATATATGTGTATGTATGTATGTATGTATGTATGTATATATGTATATGTATATATGTATATATATATATATATATATATATATATGTATATATATATATATATATATATATATATATATATATATATATATATATATATATATATATATATATATATATATACATATGATTGTATGTATGTTTTTTATGTATTCCTCTCTAGTCTTTGTACGTTAATGTACATAATAAAGCAATATAACGTCTGCTTATATACGTGATCTACTTTTTAAGAAACCATTTCAAAAATTGTCGTGGAGGTATCACAAAAGATGTGTATTGTTTCGTAAGTTATAATTGATTCAATGTACATTTATATTTCCATTAGTAACAGTCGTGTTATATATTTTACCCCTTTCTTGTGGATACTTTCTTACAGTTTGTTAAGATAATTAAGAGTTTCCGAACTGCATTTTCATGTATCAACTGTTTCTTATTTTCTATGCTTGGCTTTAATTCTATATCGTATTAAACGTGCAGTTAATTTTAATTAATATCTCATCGCTGTGTTTATTTTTATTAAACATCTCTTAAAGTGAAAATTTATATTAAAATTTCAAAAAATATACCCTTGCATATTTCATTTGATAATCAAATAATGAAGCAATTTAATTTTCCAATCTGAAACATATGTTGATTGAAAAGAAAGAATTAAGATTTAAATAAATGCTGGTTAGAAATATTAATAATGCATTAAGTTAACGCTTTTAAATATACAAGTTTTAAACATTTGTATTCTATAACAAGTTTCTTCAAAATTTGCTGTAATTTAGTTTTATGTAATTATTAGCAGAAAGCAAGAATATTTCTAATCTTCCCGTTCTCTATGAGATGATGCCTATCGTAGCTCTAGATTATTCATACGCATATAATCCATTGTAATCTCTTTAAAACAACTGTTTATAACTCTATTGTATATAAATTGATAATTCATCCATGGAAATATATATGAATTTGCTGCCGCACTCACGAAACTGTATATAAAAATAATAAAAATATAAAAATGAAAAATATGCATAAAAGGCTTTTGAAGAACAAGCAATTGTTTAATACATCAATCATTGTAGGCAAAAATAGGATACGTTGAAATTTGAAGTGCGTATAATAAAAGTAATAATGAGATTTGATAATTCAGGAGTCAAAAACACGGTTGAGAATTTCCGTTGCATGAATGTAGAAACAGGAAATGAAATTTAGATGGCATGGGAAAACTTTTTTAAGGTTAATTCGTAGCGAATTCAGTTTAACTGGTTTTAACTAATCCATATAACAGAATTAAAAGATTATCTGAAATACCTATCCTGACTAAGATGTATAATATCGTAGTTGAGAGTGGCATGAGGCATTTTGACATTCTATTTTAAAAGATATTACACGATAAAGAGTTTCTCTATGTTATTTGCTATTTACAAAAATCATGTGCATACAAGAGCATAAGCGTGCATGTACACAGACGCAGATGCACACACGCACACACGCACACAACACACATACACACACAAACATACATGCATACATACATACTTACATGCAAAGGTAGAGACGGAGAGAAAGAGCGACGTTATAAGGTAACAGAAAATTCAATGCAGTTACACTGTATAGCACAGCATGTAAACTAATGCTTTGGACTCAAATACCAAAGTTCTTATACGGCTCAAAGACCGGAGAAAATTAGTGGTCTATATGGCTCAAAATCTTGTGTCTACTTAACTGTATTAGGAACTTAGTTTGAGACCCCTAGTGATGCATTCGGTAGTTGTGTGATATTTGTTAAATATTTAAAGTGTGACGCCACTGTATGTATGTATGTATGTATGTATGTATGCATGTATGAAATATAATATTTTCAGAGCCAACCGGTTTTGCTTATGCTAATCTCGTGACTCTGTAGTTAGTGGTACTGTTACCATTTCATGCTATCATAAGTTTTCATTCGATGTAAGTTGGAGGATATACATACACACACACACACACACACACGTATGTGTGTGTGTGTGTGTGTGTGTAGGCAATTCAAGAAATAGCAATCGATTAGTTTGCTTCCATCCTATGTACTGGAGCCGATGGAATTGAATAAAACACTCCAAATCTTTGCTTTTGCACCGTTGCTGTCCAGTCACTGAAACCAGTAAAGGAATACGAGTGCTATAAACATCATTTCATCTAATGAAAGCATGGAGGGAATAAAATATAATTGATATTCTACTGAGATTTAACATAGCAGTATTTTAAGCAATCATTAAGAAGCTTTTCATTATAAGTTCCGCTTCTGACGTCCTAAATATCGAAATTTGTTGCATAAAGTGGATTTTAGTCAATACACATTACTCTAACTAACCTATTGAAGAGAAAATGCATATATTCTTTAAGAAACGCTACAGTAAGCAAGCACTATTCTGATTATTAATTTTCCTAACATTCCCACCAATAATCCTGAAAGGAATTAACTATTCTACTCAATGTCAATATCTTGAAAATCGATCGCAATAACATAACATGAAGAAAACAATATTTAACCATCCATTCTCAAACATTAAACCATATAATATAGAAGACATTAAATCGTATAAAACAGAACCATATAATATAGAAAATATCTTCAATATTCTACGACTCTACTTAATTTTCCTTAATGAAAAAAATTAGAGCTGAATTAAAATTTAAAATGCTGTACAACACAATAATTTTTAGAATCACACTTTGAGGATGTATACACACGCAAACAAGACAAAAACACACACACACTCAGGCACGCACGTATGCATGCACGTACTTATGCATGGAAACACACAAACACACACACTTACACTCACACACCTGCTATGCATCTCTGTTGTTTATGTTTTCTCACCTAAAATCGTAAGTTAGTACCTATCCGACTGAGGCTCGTTTACTATAATTTTCAATATAAACACATTTCCAAAACACAAGGAGCTGACTCCAGTATCATGGGGCCTGCAACTGGTAGCTTATCATGAACGGTTTTGATCGATACTACTGAAATCATATTCAGTTTTTTAGTAAGAATAATAAGTGCTAAATATATAAGCCAAGACTCGCCTATACATACTCTGCCCCTTACAAAGGAATGATAGTCATGCATTAGTGAGACTTACACTCTATATCTTGAATAAGTAGGGTGATGGCTTAAACATCTTTCGTAATACATCTTATCGTTCAAGTATGAGAAAGCGTGATTAACAAAAGGATCAATTAAATCGGTATAATTTTACATGAAATCTACGAATGCCGAAATAACGTTCTTTGCCATTTTTCAATGAGTGATCAGTGTAGTATATGTATACTATGATAAAACATGTTACGTTAGGCGTACTACTTAACGCATAACCCTTTAAGTTGATGTGTAACATTTTTGTGATTTGAAACTTTTATCTACAGATATATATATAAATAATCATCATCATGCGCGAGCGATTGAAAAACGTATATTAAATAATTTACACGAGAAATACGTGATTTATTACAATAATACCTGTTTCCAGAGAGTGTATACCCCTTGGTTGGATTTAATATCCAAAGGGAAGGGGAGATAACCATTGGAATTCAAACCTCACCGCGACTGATACGCGACTAAGCAAAGGACAAACTGTAGAAAAGACGAGAGTTAAGAGTACGTATTTGTACAGCAATAGGTGTCTCTAGTGTAGCAGGTGACCAACCTCATCTTTAGCTGAAGAGACACATAGATACGTACATGGGTATGTATGTAAGTGAATAGTCAGCTATGTTTTATTGAACAGTCACTTAATGTAGGCTATGCGCTGTACAAGCAAAACCTGTTGAACAGAAACAAGCTGTACTGATGATACCTCTTAAACAGAAACACGTGTTCACAAATGTTTTATTCTCTTCAGGATATCAACCAATGGTATCCTCAACATCATGTTCATTTTGTTCTCATTTTCATTTCGAAGTAACCTTCCGAAAACGTAAGACATTTAAACAAATCAAAGATTAGTATAACTGAGATTTTCCTCTTAGCTCACTTCTGTTACGTAGCGTATATGTGTGTGAGTATGTGTGTCTATGTGTGGGTGAGTGTGCATGCATGTATGTATATACATTGATGTATATATACACAGGCACACACGTACATATATACATATATACATATATGTGCGTGTGTGTCTGAGTCACTCTCTCTCTCTCTATATATATATATATTGATATATATTAATATAGAAAACAAAATTATTTCTCCAGCATTTATCATTTTTATACACTCTATATTTTATATAAATTATTGTGTTCGTGAATTCAAATAAATATATATATAAATATATGTGTATATACACCCACATATAAACACATACATACTCACACGCATATATTTCTATATACATATATACATACATGAATATCTATCTATCTAGGTACTCTATATAGGTGTGTTTGTGTGTGTGTGTGTGTGTATGTGTGTGTGTGTGTTTGTGAGTGTGTGTGTGTGTGTGTGTGTGTGTGTGTGTGTGGGTGGGTGTGTGTGTGTGTGTTGTGTGTGTACATAAACGTTTCTGTACACTGTTCTTATCGTCCTTCTTAATATCTATCTACGCTTGTCTGCACACGATGGCCGAATGGTCGCTTATGTGTATTTCCTAATGGTTATTGTTATGTTGTCTTTGATATGCTCAATATTTGTCGTAAGACAAGATTTTTCATTGATTTTTACTTCGCAGGGAAAGACTTGTAGCGATTCTCATTAACGGAATCATGAGTAGACAATTGTTAAGATGACGTACAGCTTGCTTGTTCATCGATTTGTTCCACAATTTGAATATTTGGTATTTTTCTAAATTTGGTTCATGTTTTAATGTATATAGATATACATAAGTATGAAATGAATGTCTGTTATCATTGAGGAATCACAACAAAATGATTGGTTAATGAACAAAACGCCATAAACTTACTTTAACGTGAAAATTACATCTTAATACAAAAATATATATTTCCTCGTTCTGTAGTAAAAATACAAGTTTACAACCACCGCATTTCTGCTAGATATATTATAAGAATATTGATTATTAACATTGGTATAAATCAATATATTGTAGAGGCCGGATAACTACGATCCTAATGATAAGTAAATGATGAGTGAGACAGAGAAAAGGCCTCTATATGGTCTCTATAACTGCTAGCAATACTGGCATACACACACCGAAATCACACAGCAGTATGTTTAAAATATGTGACATAAGATCAAGTAGTGTTAGATATGTTATGCTTGATATTAAAATGCGATGGCCAGCGTTGGAATGTTTTTGGTCATATATCTGTTCAATCATATTAAGTATTATACAAAATAGCAACACCAACGATATCGAGACAGCGTGGATGCCTCTAAAGTTTAATGATTGTGCTGAAAATAGCAGCCAGCCTTCCAGCCCAAATATCACTTTTTAACCCTTGCAAAAGAAAGGCAGAACATATACCCAATATAATCGTTGATATATTCAAACTGGTCAAAGGTGAATGATTCTCACCATAATGATTTTTTTTATTGGGATGACTTCAAGCTAGAGCAACAGCAAAATTATTTTATTGATCCGAATTACTCTCACTTGCAGTTGATTGGTTTAGAATTATTCCGTGACACATGAATGGCACACGAACAGTTTCTAGCTAGGCTGGTATGCTTTCAAATTTTTCGTACTAGTTTTATTACTTACTCTATTGCATTTCAAACTGTTGAATTTTCCTCATATATAGTGAAGCTTTACCATATGCAAAGTAATTGGACGAGACGTTCAAATAATAAACAAAGTTCATAATATGTTATCTCGCCGTAACAAGACTACAGTTCTTGGAAGATATATATAATATGATTTAAAACACTAATCCCCAACACTCAAAAATATGATTGGTAAATTTACGTCGCACTTATAGATATGTTCAACAGAACATGAGAATATTTACACTTATAAAAGAAAGGAACATGAATATGTATTGTGAGACATTGTACATTGTTATTCGTTGCAAACTATTTCATTGCATCAGTCTCAGAGTTTTTGATAGTCATAATTAGAAAACCTTTTCTCACATTTGTTTCATATCCCTTTGATTAACAATATATAATTTTATTCCTGTATCCTCCGTCATTCTAAATCACAAACTATAGATATATGTGTGTATGTATGTATGTATGTATGTGTTCATAGGTGTGCATATATGAATGTCTATGTATCTATGTGTCTTTATGTATGTCAGTATATATCTATGTATACAGGCGCACACACGCACACACATATACACATCCACACAACAAAGGTAGCATATGATTACATTCGTGTATCATTAGTAACATGATTGCGATGTGATAACATCTTATATGGATGTGTTGCGTTTGGAAATTTAAAAAATATATCTGAAGGAAACGAAAGTTGTCCTGCGACTACCGGCAGTACTAAATGTATTTCAGTCTCATTGGCATCTTCTTAGAGCCAACGTCAGTTAAGAGAAAATTTGTGGCCGGCGATATATGAGAGATTTCTTCTTCAAATATTGTTGGCTTTGGTACACGCTACTGATAATGGGCAATGAGGCCAAAATGAATGCCCAATCAGTCACCTTTTCTGAGAGAATGCAATACTTTCACCTAGAATTAGAAAATTGATTCAAATATATACGGCGAGGAACCCATCTTATACACAGCATGGAATACAACTTAGCTGAATGGTTCTGCATATTCTATCATTTGTCATGCACAGTCATGGTGTTCATACATCTCTCTTTCACATTTGCTAGCAGAAATCCCACTCCTTCTCACAGCAATAATGTCCAACTTTGTATTATAACACTTCGGTTAAATGAAATTATGATATCAGCTAGAGAACATATCATTTGATATTTCTTCAGACTAATCTAATTCAATTAACTTAATGTAAACTTGACACAGGAATAGAATGGTTTGCTTTCAAGTAGTCGGAAATATATGCACTGATGCACATGGCAAATATTCCTACGTAGACACATTATTACGCAAAAACCATTACAGAAACGGAAATATATGCAGACATTCGCAGACACATCTTCATTTATACATATACTTACGTACGTGTACGTCTATATATATATATATATATATATATATATATATATATATATATATATATATATATATATATATATATATATATATATATATATATGTATGTACCTATGTATGTATGTGCGTACATAATCACACAAGAATGTATACATATATACCCTTATCTAGGATATGTATATGTATATGAATATGAATATATATATATATATATATATATATATATATATATATATATATATATATATATATGAATATGAATATATATATGTATATATATATGAGTGTGTATGTATATAGATACACGTTTATATGTGCAAGTGTGTATGCGTGCGTGAGCGGACGTGTGTGTGTGCGTGTGTGTGTGTATAAAACGAAAAAGAGATAAAAGTAGGAGATAGGAAAATAATCAATGGACTGAACAAAGGGACTGTGACAGTTTCTTTTGTGTATGTCGAGAAATGAATAATTCGTTGCATTATCGGATTATCGGGTCAAATCTTATTCAAATTGTCGCGTCATGTAAACGATGAGAAAAGACAGTGATGTTGGAAGCGCGGAAGAAGAATGATTACCCCGATGTAATTATCTTATTGGCTATAGTTACTTACTCATATATATTCATAAGTACTAGTAAACATAAAATTATATATAGATGCATCATAATTTTCTGTTTGTCTGTCAGTGTGTATTTCTGAGTAAAATGGTTTTGTTGATATGTCAATTATTTCTTGACATTGACTGCAATTAGTTAAAGATTAATTGAGGTTGATCTTAAAAGGCATGGAAAACGCTATACAGAAATAATCTAATGTCAGTATCTACTATTATTTGTCCAAGGAAATACCACGTTAATCAGTAATTCTTTTCCAGAAATAGATATGTTGTTGTTGTTGTTTGTTCCTTCTCGAGCCTTGTCTGCCTCATAAGGGCCAGTTTCCCGGTTTCATTGGCGTATATTTTCCCCCATACCGGTCTGACACAGGTAAGCTGCTAGATGCAGGACGAAAGAGTGAGAGAAAATTGTGGCGGAAGAGTCAGCAGAAGTTCGCAATTACCTTCTGCTGGAGCCGCGTGGGGCTTAGGTGTTTGGTTCATAAACACACAGATCACCTGGTGTAAGATTCGAACCCGCGATCCCTCGACCACGAGACCGCTGCTCTAACCACTAGGCCATGTGCCTCCAAAAATAGATATATATATATAAAATTATTTTATTACTGCCATAGCTTTAAAATTTTAATTTTTACTCGAACCAAAAGATGGCTCATGAAACATTTTCACTTCTGATGTATCATTGATTGTGTGCATGCGGTATGGTATTCTAGTTATTTTTCATCATTCGATCTTTGGCAGTAACACTTTGAGGGGAAAACTAATAATAATATCAACGAATTTTGATGAACATAGGAAAAATATTTTTCAATCATAGAATTCAGATTTTTTCTCTCTCTAAAAAGGAACTTCAACTGATTATAACGCTACAAACGTACTTCTTAGGATGAAAACACGCTGGCAGACACACTACAAACACACAGACACTGACACACACGCACACACACACACATATGGATGTATAAATACATGCATGCATAAATCCTATGCATGCGCATATACACACTCCTGTTTTGTGTATTTTGGCTTATGAAAATGTCTATACGTTAATCACTAATTCGGTTGAGCAAATGATAATTTCCCTTCCTTCTAGAAAAGTGCTGTTTTTCATTAAAAACGTAAACTGTTTAGATATAGTGATTTCACATATTAGTGTTATCATAGGCCTTTGAACTGTTGGCTTCAGAATCATTTCTTTTTATCATTGCAGCTCTAATCTATAAGAATGGGAATAAAGAAATACAGGAATAGCTGAATATATATAAAAAAGAAAAAAAAACACCAGTAAAATTATCTCGTAAATCATGTTATTCATTTGCCGAATTAAAAAACGTTATCTTGCAGCTAAACTATTCCCACACCAACTCATCTGCTTTTATATTTCAGCTATTGCTGAGCGAACGAACTGAAATTATGTTAAAAGGACAAAACCAACACTCTAAAATATTAATATTCTTAAGCTTAATCTGAAATTAGTTATGGAACTAGGCTGGGGCAATTTATAATGAGATGAGATAAAAACTGCAGTTCTTCTTGATTTAAAATCAGAAAGCATGATGGCATTTATTATGTTGATGAGAAAAAAAGAGGGAAGAAGAAGAAGGGAAGTTAACGTTTATATCACACAGCATCTTCACGGATATTCTAAATAACGCTTCACAATATTCTACAGTTACACAAGATATTTAGAAATATGTGATCGAAGGTTTAGAGTATTATATTTAGTGTACGTAAAAATAAATTATTTCTCAATAGTCTAAGAAAAAATAATTGCGTTTAGAATTTTGATCGGTTGTCATTTTGACAATCTTACTGATGCTGGATAAAATCTGAACCATTTCCTTGTAGGTGATCGGAAGCATTGAAACCAATACACTACATTATTTTCGAATGAGATATGCCAGATTGCCTCAAAATGAATTTCTTTTCAGTAGTTTATATTAGTTATTATCTGGATTACTTTAAGGCATGTCCTAGATTCCATTCTTTAACATCTATGTTATAAGCTGACATATCACATACGATCGTCTTGGCAGGTTTTCCATGCGCACACTTATATGAAAACCTACTCTCTTTCTCTCCTGTTTTTTCTTTGGTCTCTAGTGTTTTTTTTTTTCTGACTACCCTAGAGGCAATTTCTACAACAAATCTCATTGTTTCATGGTTTCTGCCCAAGTAATGTATCGTGTTATCTTTTTTGTATTACATGTTGAATTTACAGGAAGCTTATTTGCTCCAATACATTACCTATATATATATGTTTCTATAAGGTAAGTTATATACACATATATTACCTCATTTAACAAAAACTATGTCTATATCTGTCACCTATCCTATTTGTATACTTGATGTAATTTTAGAGTTTGAATGAAAAAGCAATCATAGCTTCGAATGTTTCTAGTAAGAAATCAAGTTAGTCTTACTCTAGCATTCATTGACGCTATTAGTAAGTGATACAAATTCCCATTTTCTATTTTACTGACAGAAGGAAGATGCGTATGCTAGGTTCTCCTCATAAGACAACTGACACAACTTAGACGTTGAAATTAAAGTCATCACCGCCTGAGAAAAGCAAAATCGAGTAAAATTGTTTGATGGTGGTATTTATTCATATATTTATATATGTATATATATATATATATATATATATATATATATATATATATATATATATATATATATATATATATATATATCAGCATAAATATAGATTCAGGTGAATATGGTACTTAAGTTGAGGTACCAGAATTTAGCACGGTAATATCCATACAATTTCAAAATAAGCAACAAGGATATCCAGAAGTAATTCAGTACGATCGTTTCATGCAACTCCATTTAATTGAACAATGTAATCATTACATCAATTTAAAATGCAGAGCAATCCTCAGCTGCACAAAGACAGAATTTAATTAAATTAGAGCAGATGGAAAAATTGATGTAATAATTACATTGTTCAATTTAAGTTGTATGAAACGATCGTACTGCATTACATCTGGATATCCTTGCTGCTTATTTTGATTATATATATATATATATATATATATATATATATATATATATATATATATATATATATATATATGTGTGTGTGTGTGGTGGGGGTCACTTATTCTATCGGGCTCTTTTGCCGATCCGGTAAGTTACGGGAACATAAACATCCAAACACTGCTTGGTAAGTGATGTTGGGTGACAAATACACAAGTACAGACAAAATGACACACACACACACATACATGCATATATATGTATGCATGTGTGTATTTTTGTGTTTGTGCTTGTCCCCACCATCGTCTGACAACCGGAGTTGTTGAGCGTGTGTTTGTATATATACATACCTTCATACATACATACATACATACATACATACACATATGTATGTATATATGTATGTATGTAAGCATTTATGTATGTATGTATACGACAAACTACTTTCAGTTTCCGTCTATCATATCCACTTATAAAACCTGATGGCTATAGTAAAAGACACTTGCCTAAGCTTGTCACACTGTGTTTAGTTAAACCCGGAAAGATAGAGTTGTGGAGCAAGCTTCTGACCAAAGAGCTACGCAGCACACCCCATCCTGAAATAATCTCACAATACATTTCAAATGTTTTAGGTATACTAATCAGCGAATTTACAAGTGTCAGTCTTCTAAAACGTCCCTCCAGACACCGTTCCGATCTCTTTTACCCAACTGCTCTTTATTTAGTTTATAGCCTGTCAGAGGCTCGTTAAAATGACGCATTTAGAACCTTCTTATATATTCTACATGTGAAGAAAATCATATGAGTTATACTTATTTAGTATTAATACCTAATGCAGCTACAATGTTTATGATTTCACTCGTAATAGTAATGAAACCTAATTACAGTTTGTGAAAGAGTATCAGCCAGTCACATTGTCTGCTAAGTAGGATTGATCAATACATAATCACGAGATTCACAAACATACACGCACAGATATACATGCACACATGCACACACGTACCTATAAAATCTGTGTATGTGTGAGTGTGCATATATATATGTATATATATGTGTATATATATGTATACATATATATATATATATACAATATATATATATACTATATATATATACATATATGTACATGTATATATATTTATATATGCATATATATACCTATACATATGTATGTATATGTATATATATATATATATATATATATATATATATATATATATATATATATATATATATATATATATATATATATAGCAAATGCAGATACACCCACGTATATTTTAGTATTTTATGTCGTAGTAGATTGCCTGTATCTCTTTAAATAATCATAAACTTTTGGCAAAATTATGCGAACTCAAGTGTCAGGGACTGAATGTATAAATGTATAAATGAACTCTTCTGTTATACATTCAGAAAATTACAGAATAAAACTCATATGAAATCATACCAGTAGTGACTAGTATTGAACATTATTGGAAACGTTACCAACGTTCAGCGCCGAATTAACACTATTCTGCTGTGATCATCCGGTTATGTGAGGGTTAATGTGCCTAAGCAGATCATATAATATTCTTCATTTCTTTCAAGGGTGGATTGTTTGATTTGAGGGATATTTGACTGCTTCTCTGCGCTGAACAATACGGAAGTAGCCTCGTTTAATTTCGTGTATTAATCATCCTACTATTTTTAGACTTTAACAATGCACGTCTTGTGAACGTTACCATGGGTTATTATGCTTTCACATTTTAATGCATTACTATTGCTAAGAGTGACAAGTGCACAATAGCAATAATATCTTATGTTATTCAGCATTATATTACGGAAGAAAATATTGGTTTCGTACGAGGAACTACCTGCACAAGAAAGAAACAACGTGATTTTGATATTTACTGCAGAATTTTATTTGCTCTTAGGACATGTGTCTGCTCATAGTTCATCCTCTCTCCTTACTCTTCACACCGAAATTGCTCTTATGTCTAAATTAGGGACAAGTGATTTAACACTGCTGTATCATTTGAATCGAAGTTTAGAAAATTGGAAGATTTTTTAAGCGGGGAACGATCTCGATAAAAGAAATCACTGATATATATAAAAAAATATGTACGTATATATGTTTATATGTATTTATATGATTAATCTTACCATACCTGTAATATGTGTGGAGAGGCAGACATGTTAACCATGTATCAGCATGTTAAGACCGGGTAAATTTTATTTGAAGCAATTTAGCACTGTTTTTGCATTAAATAAAGTTTCTTCGTACAAGAACGAGATTATGTTAAAAGTGCATCTTTATAGCATTGGCTTTATTGATTGTTGTGCAAGATGACGTGGATTCACAGCATGCTGAACAACATTCGTATGTGCGATGTGCGTGAACATTATAAATACATGCATACCTACCTACCTACTTGCCTGACTGCCTGCCTACCTACCTACCTACTTACCTACCTACCTACCTACCTACCTACCTACCTACCTACCTGCCTACCTACCTACCTACATACATACATACATACATACATGCATACATACATACATATTGGTATATAGCAATACTACACAGTGGTTCTGTGAGCTACAAAATCCTCGTCACCACTTTTACATCACACGTTCGGATGACCTCATCTCAACTACCTCGACGTCTAGATTTCTCCCTCTATACCTACGTATTGGGCTAGCCTACGTCATCGTTTGAGGGCGTCGATACAACACATATATACATACATATATACATACATATATATATATATATATATATATATATATATATATATATATATATATACCTATGTATATATTCCCATTTTCCCAAGTCCCAACAAAAATATTCTCTGGAATAATGAAACCAATAATGACAAACAGAACACAGGCAATCGATATGATATTGTCGTCAAGGACGAAACGATAAAGAAATGCTCCATCGCAAGGTAAAGACGTGCCTCCTAATTGAAGCATCAATCCCAAAAGATATTAATAGATCTCTGAAGTAAATTGGAAAGTATCCATATAAATATATCTGAGAATGTTGGAAACCAGAGTGCGGAGGATGGATACAGAACCAATCCTTATAATAACAGTTTCCTTGTAATTGATTCATGAAAAAAAAAAAAAGCAGAACCAAAGCAAAACCAAAGCAAAACACGGAATGGATCCAAAGCATGCACACAGCTGCGCTTGTTAGTGCTATGAAAGCTCGAACATAGAAAAAAAATAATGATGATAATAATAATTAAGATGATGATGATGATGATGATGATGATGATGATGATGCGAAGAAGATGAAAAATAAACGAAAAAAGAAAAGAATGAAAAGAAGAATGCAAAATATTTAAATACAAGTATGACGATGATGATGATGATGATGACGACGACGACGACGACAACGACGATGCTTGCGGTGTGCTTAAAGAAAAAAAAAGAAGTGTAGGAAAGAAAGTTTGCTAAGGAAAAAGAGCCGATAACGAAAAGGAAAACAGAACCAAAAAATTACATGAACATTCTAATAAAATCATTAGATAATATGCTGTACCAATTTGTATTAAGAGCATTTAATAATTTTGAGTGAAAGTACTCAACCTTCATTAGTTAATAGGTGGAAATACTTCATCATATTGAAACAGATTGAGAATACAGCACCAGTATTGCTACGATTTTTAATATCTTTTAAAATTATTTTTTCAACTTGTTAACTACGTTCTCTAGCATTAGAGGCAGATAAAACAATTCCTATTTCCATTACGTTATTGGGTTTTCCTTTCGTATTTCTGTTTGAGCATACTCATAAAGAATACTTGTCTGCAATTTGAAAGAAAATTCAGCATACCTTCGTATTAGTATAATTTAATAACAGAATATATTGTAATTTTAGATTCAAACACATCTTTTGAGATTTAGAAGCTTCCCTTTTCAAAGATTTATGTGCCTTTCATAATAATGGTGCAGATGATTTACATCTTAATGATTGATATGTTTCTGCTTTTAAATATCGACATGCTCACACTTTTAAACGTTTCTACACGAAATTTAAATAACCTTCCAACACAGCAATGTTTCCACCCATCCCACCAAATAGGATGGAAAATTAATCAATCAGTCTAGTTTGTACCTTTACAAGACCATCATAACAAAAATAATATTCACTTTCAGTCCATAGAATGATTAGTGGCTGACGGCTATATATAGTGTCTATATGGTGTTATGATGTACAGATGTAAACGCGTCTGTCTGATTCGCATAATGTGAATTAGTTAATTTATAATAAGTTGCACAACATGAAGGTTAAATGTTGATGTTTTTTATACTTCGAAATATAATTTATAAATTTTTAAGACGGAATCTGCTTAACTCTCATAAACCTGAAACACAGAATTGGTGTTTAAACCTCAAAGTTTTATTTCATTGTTGCTAGAGAATGTGTTCAATCCTTGACAGAAAAATAAAGCTATCGTAACAAAACTAGAAATTTTTCAGATTTTTCAACTTTTATGCCCTTGAGCAGATATTAATCACTTGCAGAACTACACTGTTTAAATTTTACAGCCAACAAGAATTATGTGTATATTGGAAACGTATAATTTACACTTTAGTTTATGAAAGAAGCTTTGATACAATAATGTTTAAATAAATTAATCTACGTTGTCAGCGCCTGTACTGTCTTGCAAATTAATAAATTAGTAGAAAGCAATGTATTGCAATTACGCCTTCTTGTAAAAACTTTGAAACTGAAAGTGGACAAGTAGCGCTTTAAATGAACATATGTACTAGCTATAGATTAAATGAACATATTAATAAACTAGACAAAACATGACAGAAGAAGAGTAAACTAGAAAATAACATGTTACGAGATATCAAAAATGATTAGCAGCATAAGGAAGAACAAACAGCAAGTATGTAAAATCGTGAACTATTTGAAATGAAATGCATCTGACAAATTATACTGCTATCATGAAATGCATAAAGTCTGTTACTTAAGTAATATATTTCCGAAACATTCGCGCCCGTCAGGTCCGAAGGCATTTGAAACAAGATACATAATTGCAATCGACTCCAGGCCTTTTTTTTTTTTCGCCTCGTACTTATTATATAGGGCTCTTTTGCTAAACCGCCAGATTACCGGTACGTAGATACATTGGGTGGATTAAGTAGATGTAAACTGAAAGGAGCTTGTCATATATATATATATATATATATGTGTGTGTATATATATATGTATATATATATATATATATATATATATATATATATATATATATATATATATATATATATATATATATATATATATATATATATGTATATATATATATGTATATATAAATATATATATATATATATATATGTGCGTGTGTGTGTGTGTGTGTGTGTGAGTATATTCATATATATACATTTGTGTGTGCGTGCACGAGTGTGTGTGTCTGTATGTGTCCTTTGTGTGTGTGGTTGACCGCCGTCACCACTTGGGAACCGATGTTGGTATTTCTACGTCCCCGTAACTTAAGCATAAATAGATATATATGCGTTGCATTCCCTCGATTTCGGTACCGTGTATATTTATTAAAGTAGTTTGAATTTTGTGTCCCATTACAGCGTTAAGCGTTTACTAATAGTAATTGCCCTTAATATAATTAATATCTTTATATTTAAAGGATAAAATTATATACGTTGTATAAATTTTTTCCTAATTTTTCACGCTAGCTACTTGATATATTCTTTAATAAGTTTTATCCTTATATGTTGTGCATACATACATACATACATATACATATATATATATATATATATATATATATATATATATATATATATATATATATATATATATTCCTATGTATGTGTATATAGATATATATATATGCGTGCGTATGTGTGTGTGTGTGTGTGTGTGTGTGTGTGTGTGTGTGTGTGTGTGTGTGTGTGTGTGTGTGTGTGTGTGTGTGTGTAATATACAGGCATAAAACTGGGTGTTTGTATGTGGTGTATACATGATTCTCAGTTAGAGTTTGAAAATAACCCATTTTAATTTTGTTAATGTATATTATTCAGATTAGTCGTTTGTAGCACAATACAATGTTAATGGAATACTACTTTCAATGTTTGCTTGTTCTCAGAAGATTTATTTTCTCATGTATTGTCTTCGATTCATTAATTATACATAGGAAGACGTTTACATTTTCGAAACCTGCCTAAGAAAGTAGTTACATTGTGGTAGAATCCAATTAGTGAGACAGCATACATTGACAACGAAACTATTTCTCTAGAATTGTTCTCAGGTGGCTTCATCAGCATGTCTCGTCAAAATGAGCAAATGTAATCATAGAATATCTAAATTTGTGATGTCACTGTTTGTACACATATGTTACAATTTCCACCTGAGGCTTCAAAGCAAATATTCCCCTAAGATGATACAAAATTCGTTATAATTACATAGTTAACCTTTGGTAAATAAAACGGTATTAATCATCTGTATTATGTTGTCGCGCAGAATTTCTGAATAAACACATGTGTCCATACATAAATACATACATACATGCATGCATACATACATACATACATACATACATACATACATACATACATACATACATACGCTGAACTATTGAGAAATCTGCAGTTATTCTATACAGATTATAAATTCATGTTTATACCTTTGACAATTGGGGCCCTGGGATATGTAACACACTGCCGATATACCAATCTTGAGAAATTAGGCTTCTCAAAACTAGAAAGGAGAAAGCTGATTCGAAGACTACCAATCCAATCCATCACTGGCGCTGTTAAAAATTGTAAAACTTTCCACGTGTAGATATTGAAGTATATGCATGAGAAGACATACATAAAACAAAACAAACAAACGTGCACATATACATACATACACAAATACCCTGTTGTTGATGTTGAAATTCCAATGAAGCCCCTTGGATCTGAGTTAGAAAGCGACTCTTTCTCTATTGGTAAACATCTTGAAATAAAACTGAATGATGACATACGGACATATATGCATATGTATTTATATACGTGTTTATGTATATATGCATGTGTGTGTGTGCGTATACGTGTGTGTGTGTGAGTGTCTGGCTGTATATTAATTTGCGAGTGAGTGTATGTTACTTCAATTCCGAATACTGAATACGCTATATTTTAGAATGATAATGAAATATATTTATTGTATCTCTATTTGCTTTGAGCTGGTGGATGTGAGTCGAAAATATTTCCGGACCAAAATATTTCTCCGCTTGATTTCAAATACCATTGAAGTCAACATTGTCTTTTATCCTTTTGGTGTCAATAAAATAAGTATCTGTCAAGTATTGAGGTCAATTATATCGATTATTTTTCCCTTCTAAATATTCCTGGATTGCTGCCCAAGTTAAAAACCATTATATTGTCAAACTCTATGCATATGTGTACAAAACTAAAACGATAAATGTCTCCATAACGGTAGATATTTCATACGACTGGTCATTCGCCTTCTTAGCAAAATCTTTATCATATAAATCATAAAATGAGATAGAAAGAAAAACACTTATCAAATTTTTGATCGAAACTCGTAAAGTTTATTTTTGGTGTGTCTCCATAAATTTACTTGATATTCTGGTTTATTTATACTTTAAATGCAAATTTAAAACGAACAATAGCTACAACAACGACAAAAGGGTATCAGTAACAATAAAGAAAATTATTTTATCTGACTCTACCATAGGTGAGAGATTTACAGCCTAAATTTGATCATAGTGTTTTGAAACAATATTTAGTCGATCAGGGAGTACAATGCAAACATAAACTGAAGACAAAGGGGCATGTGGCGTTTGCATGTCGGATGACATGTCAGATGAAAACGTAACTGAAAACTATTGCCAAAGAGGAAAGTATTTGCGTAGTCACTCGACCTGTTTAGAAATAGGAGCTAAACCTCTGTCAAATCAAATTCTCTCTGTCACAGTGAATGAGTTGATCTCACGTAAGGAAAAGTAGATGCTATACACAAGGCTATTATGCCAATTGCTATACAGGTGCGTTTGTCTCTTTGAGCTAATGGGTGCATCTGTGTGAGAAAGAGAGTAACGCATATTAGTCTATGTTTAGATATTAAAACAAACTGAGACGATGAATATATAACTTGTAATGCACGTCCTAAAGATTATCTGCAAAGTCTGTAAATGTTATGTAATATATGTTTCAGTAGCTGACGTAGAATACTTAATCGAAATCTTAAATCATATTTTTGCAATTCACAAAGGAAATATTAGTGTACGCTTACATATGAAAAATTCCTTACGTGCAAGCGTGCATACGAAGGCTTTGTACCATGTTTTGTTCTTTTGAGGTTCAAGACTTTTCATACACGCCTCGTATATATGCGCAGAATCACACACTCACATGCACAGAAACGCACACACAAAAACGCGCAAAATAAAATCTAAATCAAAGACAGAAAAACAGTTCATACAAAACATACAAATTATAATTACGTATTATTATTTTTTTTTCATTTAATTTGTTTCAGTAATTTGACTGGGGCCATTCTGGAGCACTGCCTTTAGTCAAACAAATCGACCTCAAGAGTTATTCACTGTAAGCCTAGTACTCGTTCTAACGGTCAGTTTTGCCGAAACGCTAAATTACGGGGACGTAAACACACTAACATCAGTTGTCAAGCGATGGTGAGGGAACAAACTCTCTCTCACACACACAAACATATATATATATATGCTGGCTTTTTTTCAGTTTCCGTCTACCAAATCCACTTACATGTCTTTGGACAGTCCGAGGCTATAGTAGAAGACACTTGCCCAAGGTGCCACGCAATGGGACTGAACCCGGAACCATG
>NC_142935.1:27303030-27304835 GCF_046866305.1 Octopus bimaculoides
TTGAGAAAGGAAATTGGTAGATGGACATACTGATGGCAAGGCAGGCTATGATGAAAACAGCCGGAGCATTGGATAGATAGATAGTTTGAAAGATATAATGATGGATAGTTAGTTGTTAAGTAGATGCATACAATAGTTGATATATGATTGAAAGAGAGCGAGAGAAATGCAGAGATCAATCGATTGTTCGATATATAGATAGATAGCTAAATAGCTGGGGCCAATTTATAGATGAATAGATAACATCGGACAGGTAAATATATATATATATATATATATATATATATATATATATATATATATATATATATATATATATATATATATATATTTATTTATAAGTATTCATAAACAATCAAATACGTACATATATACAAGCATATGAATGCATACATACAAACGTCTGTGTATGTGTAAATTGATTGTAAATGTGTGTATGTATGTATGTATGTATGTGTGTGTGTGTGTGTGTGTGTGTATGTATGTATGTATCCAGAGGGTGAAAGAGAAACGAAAGTATTGAAATATATTTATAGATAGAGAGAGACAGACAGGGAGATAAACAGATAAATAAATAAATAAATAGCTAGATAGATAGATAGATAGATAGATAGATAGATAGATAGATAGATAGATAGATAGATAGATAGATAGATAGATATAGACAGAGGAACAGAATTGGTATATATATTTCTCCACAAGTTTTCTATTGGGTTAGGGAAATATGTGAACACGAATGCCAACTTGTTAGCTTCGAAAAATTGCTTATAATTATTTTCGGTCGTATAGTCACTTGGGGGAAATTTCTTGTTTAATTAAGGGTATTGAACGAAATTGCGTTTTGTTGCTTTAATTATTGAGGTGTTTGGTGAGCTATATATGTTTCATATTTTTCATGCTTTTCTCTTGTTATTTTTTTTTCTTTTTTCTTTGTTTTGTTTTTGTTTTGCTTTGTTTTGTTTTGTTCGTGAGGCTGTTAGTGTGATGGTAAGTCTATGCGTGAGGTAATATGTTATCAAGCGGCGGTTCCGTGTGATTATTGTTACGGGTGTTGTTGCATCGTCGATGTCGATTTGTGTTGCTGTTGATGAATGATGCTGATTATTGTGATTACGGTGATTAGTGTGATTATTAACGACGACGATGATGATAATGATACTGCTGCTGATGATGATCCTAATAAACGATGCTAATGATGACGATGACGATGACGATGCCGATGATGACGGTGAGGTCGGTGGAGACGTTGTTTGTTTGAAACTGGTACTGCTGCAGGTGGTGACACTGCTGCTGGTGCTGCCGCGGTTTCCGCCACCGCCGCCGCCGCCGCTGTTGATAATCTCGCTGCTGCTGTTGCTGCTGTTGACGATGATGTTTGGTGCCGGTGGTGGTGTGTATTTTAATACTACTTCTAACTCTACTACTATTAGAACTACAGCAACTTGTTACCACTAATAACACTAGTATCGCTACTACAACTATCACTACGTCTTCTATAAACCACCACAACAAGTGATGCTAGTCTTATTACATTCTGCTACTCCATTGAATCGTGATGCAGCTGCTAACTCTGCTGCAGTCGGGCACACTAGTCATACTACAGACTCAACCACTCCACCAGTCACAACAGCAACAGCAGCGGTAGCAGCAACAGCAGCAGCAGCAGCAGCAGCAACAACAACAACAACAGCAACAACAACAACAACTGCTGGTAATACTGTTGCTAAAGCTATGTGAGTTTGTGGTGAGACAGATGATGTTCACGGAAATGTGGTTGATGCATCAGCTTTTCTGCTAGTAGTGAA